>NC_058339.1:41085837-41388867 GCF_905475395.1 Chrysoperla carnea
AAACGTTTCTAATAGGACAAATGTTGTGTAGTATGTTAGTTAGTTTTTCAACTGGGGGCATTCAGTATTTTTATAAATATCGAAAGTAATATAATATTCTCGTGATTTATAATAAACGTTTCTAATAAGACAATTGAGTTTATGTATATTATCATTTTATGTAGGTAAAATTATATACACAAAATCAATAAATAAATTTTACACATTATATAAGTTTAATTAATAAATCGATACAACATATTATCGTTATTGCGTAATTATAGTAAATTATTTCAAAATTATTAAAATACTATATTATATGTAATAAATTATCTTTTCAAACAGTTTTTAATTTATTTATTAATATTTTAAATTTTCAGTTTGTTAAATTATTCACAATCGAAGTAAACAATCCAATCGTGGTAAACAACCACGTTAATGAGTCAATAAATCATCGTGTTTTTTGTTTGTTTTTTTATAGAGATTGTGTTGTTACGGCTGTTGTTACTTCGAGCTGACATACACGAACGTTTTTTTAAGTTTGTCCATTCCTTCATAATAGTATATCCTTCCTTCTGAAGTACTTTTGCCGAACGAAATACAATAATATTAGGCTATATTTTATATTTTTAATCAAGACTACTAAAGATGGGCTAGTTCGGTATCCGCATTTGCGTAAGAAGCATTCTCAAAATTGATACATTGACACATTTATAGCCTAACATTTGGCAGCTTTTATTTTGATAAGAAAAAGAATAATAATTTTGTAAAAAGAACAGCCATCTAACTAACTAAATTATTTTACTTTACAAGGACAGTAATTATCAAAAATTAAGCGGTTTAAAAATTAAGTCGTTCGAGCCATTTAATACATTTGCTTGCAATAGAGTGGAAGTTGAAGTAAAATATTTACAAATCAAAGAGATGCTATGAGTAAATTTTGTGGAAACGAAAATCGATATAACTTCACTGAATACGGGACTGGCAGATTTACGCAGTCAAATTGAATTATTTGTTTTACAATTTAATCACTTTGAATATAATATACAAAATAACTTTGAGAAAATTAAAGTCGTATAATTTTCTTTTTCTAAGTGGTATTTTCTTTAGAAAATATGAACAAATTGTACGTTGATCAAATTACAAATAGGTATAATTAGATTGAAAACCTTTACAATATTCGATGAAAAGCAACGCCAGCTTAAAGTTAAGATTTATTAATTAATCGGATTTACTTTATAAAATATTGGACGTATTTCTAGGAACAGCAATTTTAAACCCTCATAGGTGCCAGGATCATATCGTATCCCTGCCAATAAGTGGATCATTGCAGTTGACCTCTTTCTGTTTAACCATAATAATCCGAAATACATAATCTAGAGGATTGAAAATGTGTTAATCATTCAATATATACCAAAAATAAACTGCTCGGAAACAAAATCGAAGACTAATGATAAATCAAATAGGTGGTTGTTTCAATTAACAAAAGAATTCATCAAAAAGTATGCATGTAATATGTGATAAAATAAACCATTGCAATAGGGAATATTCATGTATTTTTTAATATTTTTGATAAAATAAACCATTGCAATAGAGAATATTCATGTATTTTTTAATATTTTTAATTCATTGTTCACACCGTTATAATACCATACAAAATATAAGTAATTAATACTATATAGTGAATATACTAATGAATTTGACAAGCCATACTACGATGCTATGTCCGTTTTAGAAATTTTGAATTTCTCTAACTGAATTTGCACTTTTATTATTTAATTTTAAGTAATTAAAAAGATATTAATTACTAAATTAATGGTTTAGTTGAAATGTCCAGCTAAAAAAGTTACGGAAAAAAATATGTGAACCAAATTTGAATTTCATGAATATTCCCTATTCCAACTTTGAACAGTATATCGATTATATTTTAAAATATTTTTCTTATTATTAGATTTGAAAATTATTGGAATTCCCTTTACCATGTTGTGGAATTATTCTCAACTTTTTCCATCTAGATGAGGTCATTATTTACAAGAATACTTTACATTATATTATATGTTTTATTGGATATGATATCAAAATAAATAATAATTGGAACAGATGTTGTATGATGCTATTATTACGCTTTTATATAATAATAACAATATGTATCACATATTATGTAGGGTAATCTATGGTATCCTGGATAAATTGTGCCTTCATATATACTGACACTGCTATGAGAAAGATAGTACCTACATAAAGGCAACAATTTAACAATTACTTACTACTAATATCAAGAGAATAATTTCAATTATGCATAAATTTTCAAGTAAAATAGAAAAAAAGATTGTATTATTTCAAAGTAAAAAGCCTAAATCACTGGTTACTGTTTGGTGGGTATTTTAAAAAATACATTATTTCAGTATCAAAAATACCGTAAAATATAGAAACAAAAGTATTGTCATGTACCTTAGATCAGAAAACGTGCTGTACCACTGATACATGATAATAGAATTTTAGAATTCTTTCCTCTTTTGTTATAAGTTGTTAACGATGTTCCAGCATGGTATTTGCAGTTTCTATGTTAAAGCAATGGTCAAATTTTTTTTTCGACAGAATTTAACGAAAAATTAAATTTAAGAATTTAATAATGCTTACTATTAATTCCCAAAGTTTCAGAAATTTTGACCGTTTAAAATGGGAAATAATTATGCCAACGTCCCAATTTCGATCAATTTACGTCAAAATTAATATCTCGAAAGTGAAAATTAATTTCTAAATTTTTTTTTTAGAATTGTATTGTATAAACATTTTTTTCTACTTTTTCTTCAATATATAATAATATCATAAGAAATAGTTGGAGAGACCGGACATTTTACATGCTTTAAATGGGACATGACCCTCAAAATCGCGAACTTTGTCTTTAAATATCTCGCGATCTAAACGGTCAAAAATTATGAAATTTTAGGAATTCATAAATAAAGCTATTATAAACCCGAGAAAAAAAATTCGGCCAAATCTGTCGAAAAGTGATTTCATGCTGGTACTACCTTAAGTGAAGAATAGCGTGGAAAAATTCGAAGAAAAAATACTCAATCTCCCTATATCAAAAGAATTGCTGGATGCATCGAGAAGAGGATGCATGTCGTTGAAAGTTATAAGCTTTTAAACGTTTCAATCACATAACCTAGATTTTATATTGATGCTGTTCCCTAGAATTGGCTGCAAGCATTATAGTATTGTACCATTGATCAAAATTTGTATGCCATGAATCACAAATTATTATCGATATCTTTTTAACATTTAAATTCTCAAAAAATTACAAAAGATTAAAAATAATAGTTAAAAAGAATTGACAAAAAAGCGCTTGGCATGAATCCAAGAGGTGCGTATTCGATTCCTGGAGTATTTAAATTCTCTTAATTGAGATTACACATTATTTGTCTTTAAATTTTACGCCATTGTATCATAAATAACTATCAATTATAATCTTAAAAACTTTGACGTTAAAAAATTGTATGCAAGTTAACAAAAAAAAAACAAAAATAAAAAGAAAAGTGCTTACTTTGAAGGGGCTATTTTGATTGTTAAATTTTTGAAAATGCCTATAAAAACCACATAAATGTAAATTTTCATCTCTGGTACTACAATCTTCCTTCCTATATATCGAACACGTACTTGAAGACAGTAGTATACTTATAATCGTCTGGTATATATGAATAGATAAGAATGGAGAAAAACAAGAACGTGAAGATAGCCAGTCAGTCAGTTAGTCACTCACTAACTTTGTTACTGATATAGTCTCTGCTAACTTCGAATGTATATATATATATATATATATATATATATATATATATATATATATATATATATATATATTACTCTCCGCTTTCTTCATTGATATCCTATTTGCCAGCGAACACAACGAACATATCCGTTCGATGAAAGCCACTCATGCAAACATTCTCTGTGGTGCTAGAATAGGTTTATTTTGTCGGCTATTCTTTTATGTAATATAAGAAGAAAATATCTTTCTTCATTTTTTTTTCTTGTGAGTTCGTGAAAAGTAATGAAACTAGACGTGAAACATAACTGCCTTTCTTATGCTAATGAAACCGTTTGCCTTCTTTATTAAATAAATATAAGAAAATACGATACATTAAGTATATACTATGAAGATATTTACTTCAGTCGATATACAAGTTAACTGTGGTTACTTAGTCAAAAAAGTAATATTAGAACTTTACAAACTGACATTTTTTTAATAATCCATTTCTATTTCACTGAATAATTTCGAGGTTGGAATGGGAATAATTTAAAAAAGGGCGATTGTATAAAGGACGCCTTCCCCCTAATACAATTTGCTCTATACAATCAAACAATGGTTCATCTTTACTTGGATTTGTTTTGAGTTTTGAGATCTTGAATGAATTAGGAAAATAATGGAGAATAAATTAAGATGTCAGTTACTCTTACCACATTGGATTTGAACATTTTACTTAATTTCGAAAGATACGTAGGCGATATAAAATACAGTTAAGATACCTTTCATATTTACAATTTTTTCAATTCAAGGTTCATTCAAAAACCAATATACGTCTTAAGCTTCATAACAGTCAAAACTTTTGGATTTTTAAAACTTACTACTTGCGAGGTCAAATGCAAAGTGAAGATGATGATTTGATTATCTTTGTCTTGCACGCTTGGAGCTATTTTTACATCTTTTTCTCTTTTCCAATTTTTGTTATTTTGACTCTATGGTATTAAAAATGTATTTTGACAAAATACTGCTATTTTATCTCTAGTCAATCGAATTTGATAAACATGATTGACTTGGCTGGATATTCAAAATTTACAAAAAATTGTCGCTAAAAAACTGTTTTAGCGGCAATGATGTGAGATTGCATTGTATTTGTGAGATTGTAGAGCTGAAATATTAATTGAAAAACCTAAAACAATTTGCATATATCTCTAGCTGATTGATTTATCCTAAAATAATAATGTATGTTTACTTCGACTTGACAAACGCAAAGCTTTAGAGTACGTATAATGATATCGATAAGATGACCAATACTCAGTTATTCAAGTAGCAATGCTTGTACCTAATAGAACACTTTAAACATAATTTTTTTATTCTAAGTTTTGTTATTTGACTACCAACTACATATGACATGTTCTATATACCCTAAGCAATGAACTTATCTATATAAGATTTACGTATTTATGTAGATGAAAGCTCAGAATCCAGCTGTGTAAACTACAACAACTTTATTTGTTGAAGTAAACTAGTATGTAAATAACTTTTTCCATATTATACTTTTTATTTTAAGATACCATTAACTTTTTTATCCCTTTTCAAATCGCTATAGAAAGTGCTTTTGAAAAAATGAAAAAAATATACTGTAAAAAAATAAAGCCAGAAAAAGGTCGTAAGGTATTTCTATGGAACAGTATGACTTTTTATGAGACCCGACTGAAAATGTTCGTATGAGTGTGTAGAACAAAGGCATATTGATAAGAAAGTATGCTTTTAGTAGCTTAGAAGTTTGGCCAAACTAATTCTGTTGAAAAATCATGAAATTTGAGGAAACTGTCATTGGATCTTATATTTTGGGATATTCTAAGCATTTTTCTCTTGATATTTTTTCCCAAAACTCACCGTTTTTAAGATACAAGTGATTGAAAACCAAATTTTGAAGAAAATTTGATTCTGCCGAACTATTAATAACAAATCGATAGAGCTAAAGAAGAAGAAGAAGAGCTAAAGAATTTAGTTTGTATTTTTGATAATACAAACAAGGTTAAAATTACCCTTACATATGGAAGTAAAAATTGAATAAAATTATTCATAATTTAAATATAAATTAAATAAAAATTGTTAACAGCTACACTATAGAAAAGCTTCAGGAATTAATTCAAATAAATGACTGGTTTTAATTTTTTTATACAGAACATAAGTATAATTAATTATTTTTATTATTAAATTATAATTTAATAAAATATTGTACAACAAAAATTAAAAAACGTTTAAATCATGTGTTAAATACACGGAGAAACTTTGCTATATATACCCATAAACAAAATGATTCAACAATAGACTAACAAACCTCGAGCATGGACTCATTACATCAAAAGAAGAAAAAAAGTTCATATGATTATGGAACTATTCATGTTCGAGTTAAAAGTTAATACAAAAATATAATTCATTGAATCACCTAGTATTTAAGAGCTGTCGTATCTAAATGAATATTAGAGGGGAGTGTTCATAGCCAAGTGTTGGAATAGTGTGTAACAAGAGATTAACTGTTAATATTGTTTGAAAAAAAGGAAAATATCCTATGAATAAGAAATATGAAATTGAATGCAACTTCGATTGAATACAAATAGTTGAATAAAAAATACAATTGGATACTTGATTGATAACGAATTTGCCACATTACTCATAAAAATGTAAAATAGACTTGATATCAAAACAAAATGTTAAATTTAAATTAAAATAGATTTAAGATCGAAGAAATTATAAGCATTCAAAGATTATTACCCACCTCTTTCTTGCAAAACAGAGTTTTACATGTAATCTCTATGGCATACAACAAAATGATATCACTTTTTAAGTATCTTCTTCTTTGTAAGTTAGAAGTTTAAATGTCCATATTCTTCTACAGATTTTCAAAAACGAACTTCATTTTCTGTCCGTGCAGAAATAATTCTTCAGCTGAAGTGATTAAAAAAATTTAGCCAGCGACTCCAATATCTCCCGTGATATTTTGTCAGTGGGTCTTTTCCATCAATCTATTTTCTTGGATCCTTTTTTGCAGATATTGTTCCCAGAGATCAACAGCTAGTATTTAATTTAATAAAAAGTTCTCCGTGTCAAATTTTATATCATGACATGTAAAATGTATGTCAAATAAAATAAATAAGTAGGATTTTATTTCAATTTATAATAGAAAAAAGCTCATGCAAACTGTCGATTACATAAATTTCGACATTTTGAATAATTTATACGCATTATACGCTATTTTGAGGAACACGCATTCAGTATCTCACTCGCAATGTGTATTATTCGATTATCAATAAATAATAATTTCAGTAGGAGCGTACTTATTTTAATACAGTATGTGTAGGTTTTATACGGTGATGGGAAAAAGTTCGAAACCCTCAAACTTCTTTTAAACGATTCCAGATAAAAGGCTGGAATTTATATTGACTCAAATTCTCAAATTCCTTGATATTATGGCTTGAAGAAGAAGAAGCCATAAACCAATAATTATCTATGCATACTATAAAAAGAAAGTCGCTATTCGCGTCTGTCTGTCTCTGCTAACTTGTTCTAAACCAGTGAATTTTAAAAAGGTTTTCACCATCATGTACATCAACTTTCACCGGGAAGCTTTTATGCATAATATGTGCTAATTAAAATTCATAAATTATGTAAATAATTAAAATCTCGTAAAATATGTAAATAATTTAATTTTCGTAAATTGGGTAAATAATTAAAATTTCGTAAATTGTGTAAATAATAAATTATAAAGTTCTACATGTGCCTATTCGTTGAAACAAAAATTTTCCGTGCGAAACCAGACTGGTTAGCTAGTACATCATAAAAATGTAACTCCAAATAGAATTCTAGCTCAAATCACAAAATATTATAAATTTGAAACCGGATTCCTTCAAACAAGCAATTGCATGACAGAAAAAAATTCACGGTTTCTTTTGCAAATGGAATTTTTTACTTTAACATACTTTTTATTTCCTATGAACTGTTTGCTTTATATTCCAATACATGCATTAACTATATTTTTGTCCGTCTGTGTTGGTCAATGGACATGGTCCATTGTTAATGGGCCAATATTACCCAAAACGACTGTACTGCTATATTCAGTGAAATGTAAATAGCAATATCAAACTCAAATATATAAAATGCTGTCTGTATATTATTTATGTGAACTGCATTTTTATCAACTGAAATGTTAACGAAGCAGCATCACGAAATAAGGTATTTGTAACGAAACGTGAATTCTACATTATATTGAATGATTGAAAGATGACGTGAACCATAAAATTTTATGAAATATAGTTTGCTATAGCATTATTTTTGTTACAATACCTGAATACCTCCCAGAAAGATAAAACAGAAATTTTATAAAATATACAAAACGATAACAAATTAAGTATGATATGCATACGGGTTGGCGTATTTTTTAATAAACAAGATTGGAAGCATTAAAGAAAAATTGTCTATTGTCAAATAAAAAAAATAAAGATGTCAACAAAAGAATATTTTTGGTCATGAGAATTATAAAAGTACACACGAATTTTATTATAACACTAGTATTCATATTCGTTGGAGTCTTCAAACAATGAATGCAAATAAAATTATACAAATGATATACCTTTTACTACTCTATGAAAAACAGAGTAGAATTATATAATTTGTTCAATGTATACTGCTTGTACTATTTTAAAAAATCATATACTCCTACGAATAAACGAATAGGGTCAACTAATAGAGATAATCAAACAAGGGTCGTTTATTATTGTATGGTTTTTGACCTTCGTGTTATCTCGACCTTGTGTCAAACATTTTTATTAACCTTAAAGTAGTATACGTGAGCAAAAATAAAAATGAAATTCAAAAAATAAAACTCGACTACTGAAAAGTCACGCTCTAAAAAGTAAGAAACAATAAATAAAACTGCCCTTGAAGTCCGGGGTCGATCTAGTACACCCTTTAATGTAGGATTTCTGCTATTTAATTTATTTTGGGGTTATAATTTCGCGATATAGTTTAACAATAATTTTTTTTTTGAAACGTCTTAATTAAGCCCTTTTATTTGATATTCAATACGACCTCATTAACACCTTTTAAAATTACTTAATATTAATAAAATTAATCATTCATAATTTTTTTTAGTTCATGACTTCAATTTAATATAATGTGACATCAAGCGGACAATCAAGACGCTCTCAACAATAGCTCATTTGTTAAATTTTGATAAGTACTTTAGAATTTATGAGGGAACAGATGAACATACATATACTCACTGTAAAAAAAATGCCACAGTTAAAACATTCTAAGCGTACTCATCATATGTTATGTTATAATAGTAACACTTAGAATGTTTCAAAACGAGCATTTTTTTTGACATTGAGATACATACGAGCGAGCATACATAACCCACATACATAATACCAGTAAAAAGCATAATCCTCTCTTTTACTTTGCCGTAGTCGGGTAAAAATTGTACACTCTGTGTAGTTACGCCTATGAGTAATATTAATTGTACCGGATATGAACAAGTAAATTTTATACTGAAAACTCACTTCAAATGATAAAAAATCTTAATTAGATATTTTTTACTCAAATTAACAGTTATAATGTTATGCATAAAAAAGTAATGGTAATTATACAACTTGTATTTACTCACTTCAGTATTATTTAAAAATACCTAACAATTTTCGAAGTAGATATGAAATATTTTTATAGAATTTCAAATTGTTCTGCATTAATCATAGGAATACTAGTAGTCCTCTAGTAATACAAGTGTGTAGGTATTGTGCGTTCCGAAAAACACTTTCACTTTTAATGATTATATGATTAGAAACCCAAAAATTACTTAGATGTAAAAAAAAAATGTAATTAAAAAAGTCAATTCTGCATAAATAGAAATATGAAAAAATTTAATTATAAAACTTTAACTAAAAATTAAACGGACCGTAAAAATTGAAACGTTTAAATAAATAATAAACGAAATTGTTAGAAAAAGAATGATAAAATAATAACCTATATAATACTTTTATCAAAATTGTCTGAAACGAAAAAAACGAAATTATTATCAATTCTCAGAATAAATAAATTAATGTTTATATCAAAAATAATAAATCAAAAGAAACAAGACGAAAAAACTCCCTCTATTGTAACCGTGAGTATTCTGTGTTTGTAAAAAATACCATAAATTTTGTATCAAACTTATATATTAAACAAGTGAAAAGAAACAATTGACTGAGTTAATTGTTGAAATACCATGCATAGTCAGTGTTGATTTCTTTATCACATAACACATACAAAAATGTATAGACAGTGTTGATGCGCAATCGTTTGTTTTTTTGACGTCATGTAAATAACAAAAGATATTCACTTTTAAATAGACACACACACAACTGATATTCCTATATTAATATATACTATAAAATTTGCACCTAATTAACGCCCTCGTGGGTAAACAGTGATGTTTACAAAAAAATGTTTCAAACAAAAGTTTTTTATTTTTTTATAAGGAACATTTTTTACATTTAAACTTTTGTTCTATCTCTAACGGTTTACAAGATGGGTCCTACGGACCCAAGACCCAATTGACCTATGATGCTCATTTACGAACTTGACCTCACTTTTTACGTCCTGAGTACGCTGTAAAAATTTCAGCTCGATATCTTTTTTCGTTTTTGAGTTATCGTGTCCACAGACGGACGGACGGACAACCGGAAATGGACTAATTAGGTGATTTTATGAACAGCTATGACAAAATTTTTTTCCTAGCATCATTATTTTTAAGCGTTACAAACTTGGGAGTAAACTTAATATTTCATATATGCATGGTATAAAAATATATACCTATCTAGTTTGATTTCTATATTCATTGTATTCCAATCTAATAATAAAATGATATCTTATTTTATTTGGAAACAATGGTCATAATGATACATGTATAAATATATACACTGTATTCGTAAGAATGAATATTTTATAATTCAACCCCTAAGGCGAGGAAAATAAGAATATAGGGGTAATTGCCATAGAAATAGGAGTAAAGATTTGCTTTTAGCGGCCAGGCTAAGCGGAAATGAGCTAGCTGCAGGTGTTAATTTAGATTAATATTCGCTGATCAAAAGCTATGATCAAATAAATTAATTTGAGGTAAAGCGAAGTTCGCGAGGTCAGCTAGTATAAAAATAAAACTATTGAAATTTTGAAGAAAAATAAAATTATTATTTACTACATGTTCTTTTTCGCCAGCAATGAATGAAAGATGTAGGCTACAAGCATTGTTCGAAGAAAAATGTGTGTCGAATACATCACAAAGAGAGGAATTTTCTTTATTCTTAACAAACATAAGCCATTGTTTGAATAAATATATGACGACCTTACCTGCACTGTATATTTAAATATACAGGTAGAAAACACATCACACTTCATAGCGTACATTTTTTTTTACTACGCTGATATAGTAAAGTGTAGACACTTCAATTCCAGACTCTTATAAAGCTGAGGAATGGTTTTTTATTTTTTTATGTGATACATGTGGAACGTGAAAATATGTCTGTTTAACAATCCAAAATGTTATTATTAAATTTTTGTTGATAAAAACTGAATTATTTACTCAATAATATATGTTTCGTTTGTTCGATTACTCTATGAAGCCCAAACGCCTGAATTGTGAAGTACAAATAACACATGATAGGTGACTTATTGAAAAAAACTTTTGGTATACGCTCTTATTTTCCAAACGTGTTTCAAGTGGAAACCAAAAAAAAATTTAAAACTATTTTTGGTTTGAAATTTTACCGGGATTCGATCGGAGATTGTTTTTTTTTTTTTTTTTAATATCATCAAAAGTCAGCTTATCTTAATTGTTTTAAGGAGTTTTTCTGGAGTTTGATGTACTAAATCAAAATTTATTTTGAGAAAAACAGAAAAATTTTCAGACAAACTTCGCTTCCGATTGCATCCCAGAGCGCTTACAATAATTTTGATAAAAATCAATAACGTTTATGTTTATTATAGTTAGAGAGTTATTTAAGATATTTTAGAAAAATTTAGAGAAATCTAATCGTTTGGGGTTAATCTGGTTACGAATCTATCTATACATAGCAAATAGCAATTTTCTACAATTGCTTATTTTCACGCTCGATTTAAAACATAAATTAGTTTTATTTTATATAAACGGTATATGTGGCTGAAACTTTCTCTCTCTTCATATATTTTTATCTATTTTCAAATTATGCATTTTTCAGATTTTTGCAACTTAAATCTACAGGTTAAAAAAAAAATTTTTCCATTCCTTTGAAAATCGTGAGAATTTTTCTCATCACGATATTAAAGGTGTTAGCAAAAAAATTGAATTTTATTATTTCTCTGTACTAATATTTTCACTCTCAAACATCATTAAATGATCACGTAAACAAACTACCTTTAATAACCTAGTGCATTAAAATATAAATTTATGTAAAATTATGTAGAGGTTATGATTTACAAATCTTTGATTCTGCGACTAAAGATTGCCGAACGGTTGAAGCATTTGTTGAAATCGAGCCCCGCAGTGGAATTTCGAAAATGAGAATATTAACTTTTGGTCATTTTTTAATTAAAGTTGGTTAACAATGATCATAAAGGATACCAAAAACATGTTTGCCATCTCGGAAACTTTGGAGCTGGCAAGTAGCATTTGGTAAATTCAACTATATCCTATATTTCCCAGACTGTCATCACGATTCTAACGATATTATTGTTGTTAAAACCAGTTCAAGCATTTTTTTATCTACAGTGGACCATCTGAAAGACCAGCCAAAGGCATGTGAAACATTCTACGAATAAATATAGGTCAGCCTTTTATTGTGTAAATCCACTAATTTAAATTTTTATAAAGTTAATATTTATCATTATAATTTTCCACAAAACAAAACACAATATAAAAAAACAGTATCATTTTATTTTTATTAAAACAGCTCATATTCAAATTCATTTAACTTCAATTTAAATTTACAAATGGGAAATATTTACAACAATTTTATTTCCCTTAAGGATTACAATACGTATATATAAAATGTATATCTTATATATATAGGAGACTTTCTATAGATATAGATAGATAGTCACTCATCACGATATCTCTGAAACTATAAGACCTAGAGAATTGAAATTTGGCAGGAATATTCCTTTTGCCAAGTAGAGGTCAGCTAAGAACGGATTTTACGAAATTCCACCCACAAGGGGGGTTGCGGGGGTGTTCATGAATAAAAAATTCATATTTTTCAATTATGGCTTTTAATAGTTCAAAACTTGCTCAGAATGTTTTAAATTACATTTAGAAATTTTTTTAACCTTCGGAGGGTAGAAAGGTGTAGCGAGAAAGTGGGAAGGAAATATCGAATATTTACAAATATACCTAAGTGGGGTATCAAATAAAAGAGCATGACGTGTACATTACAAAACTGTTATCCAACGCAAGGAAATGTGGAGGGAGGGGTGCAAGTGGGTATGTTGCCCAGCAAAGCGGGTAGTTCCCAGCTAGTATAAAATACATGTCGACAAAATTAAAAATCAAAACCGACTGACTCTTTGAATGTGGATCATTAGGTACCATTGGGTACCGTATGTATAAACAAGATATATGAAGGAATGTATTCATTATATAATGTAGGTGTATATACATTTGGTTAATATGAATAGTTTGAAAGGTTAAGGACCACCTACATTTTCTAATTAGCACATATAGGATATTTTTATTAACTTGCTGTAGGAAAGTACTTGTAAATGGCCTGAAAATTCAAATATAAATTTTCTACATAGTTTTACGTATCTTAACACTATGTGTTAACACCACTTTTAGATTTTTCGCTGTGTGTACGCATTTGTTACTCGTGATCGGCAGGCTATAATGATCTCGGATTTGACCCAATTTGTACGAAATAACATTAAGATGTACTGAAAAGATTAACAAAAATAGGGCATTGAAATTGAGATGTTATAGAAAAGGAGAAAAATTATACTTTACATTTTTCTTTCAATATTAAGAAAGAAAACTTATTAAAATTATAAAATAATTTTACTAAACAATAATCTTCTGATCAAAAATTCAATTTTGGTAAATATTTATTTTACAGAATTTTAGTAAGTTGTAAAATTTAAAAAAAAAAATGAAAGTGACTAGTGTTGATCCCAATACTTCTTGCATACAAAGCGCGTTTTTAGCCTTTTAGCTAGTTTCACATCTTTATTATAACAAAATTATAGGCATTGCAGAATTTATGAAAAATTATTTTGACCATCTGGGATGCTGATGGTGAGGATCACAAGGATCGCACTCATAGGTACCTCTATGTAATTATATAATAATTTCATACATAGATCTTATTTATGTAATGAAATGAAATTTTTTTTAAACTATTTCTATGGTTTGAAAGCAGGATCGCATTCAGATTTTTTTTTGCAACCAGAGATTAAAATTATATTGTAACTGGCTTGACCTGAGAAGAATTTCGCAATGCGTTCCCGTGGTTGGCTAGTTTTTGTTCCTAAAATTAGTGTTAAGAACATGTTTTAAAAATAGTTCAAATTTGAAAAATAGTCTCCAAATAAACATTATTCTTTAATTTGTTTGTTGTTGGATTCAGTATTACATCTATAAAAACTGTTTCATTCAAAAAATGTTGATCTATTCAAAATTGCACTTAATTTTGTTACTCTATGATTTATTATAGCAGATTTTATATTTTAAATCTCCAATTTAAGAAAAGCGATACACTTTTAAATCGTGTGTCTATTTTCTTTCATTAGCCAAGAAGATAATTTTGAATATGAGGGGTAAATCATGGAATTTGATAAAGGAATAAGGAAAATATCGTACGACTTCAAATATACATCGCGTACGACCTCAAATAAATATCAATTTCTTTAGTTTATGCCTCTAAATGACAAGAAAATTTTATCACACTAAATACACTCCTGTTTTTATTTTGTATTATATACTCTTCCAGATAACTTCATTAATATATATTAATTTTGTTTTAATTAATATGACATTTATTAATAAATAATGAATAGAATGGATATTATAAAGAAAATGGAATTTTATCAAAACAATGTCTCTTTCCATAAAATGTATTTAAAAAACTAAATAATATTCATTAGAAAATTAGATTAATAAATTTATTATATGAAGAAAAGTTGAATAGATGTTCTCTGTAATAATATAGCGAAACATTTTTATAATAGAACCTACCTATATTCCAATCATCTTAGGGTTTCATTTTTATTTTGATAGTACAAATGTTGCCTCAAAAGTCAAACATGGTCACGCATGCGCGTCCTTAGATATTCAAGGTCTAAGATCTCGAAAATTAGATTTTTGTCAATGTCTCGTTTCTTTTGCCTTCAATCGTATTATCATTTATTATAAAAGTTGTAAAAGAACAAATTTTCTTAGCTTAACGTACTTCAGTGCTAGGTCACTATTTATAAATATAAGGTATTAAATAATTCTTTAAATAGTATTTAATCGATAATTAAGTGAAAAAACCGTATAATAGACAGGGTCAATCGTGAATCGCTGTCTATTATGCGGTTTTTTCCATAATTATTCATTAAATACTACTTAAATAATTATTTAATACCTTATATTCATAAATACTGACCCAGCACAGAAATACGTTAAGCTGAGCGTACAATCTTCTGTGCCCTCTATTTCAAAAACGATTCAACAGACAAAAAAAAATTTCCGACAAAATTTGTAGAAAATGTTATCTTCTACAACTTTTATAGTAATACAATTGAAGGCAAAAGAAACGAGATATTCACATAAACTTATTTTCGAAACGTTTGACCTTGAATATCTCATATTGACCGTGGGTGACGTTTGGGACAACATTTGTGCTACCAAATTAAGGTTTGTACAAAAATTCAGCTTATTCTGTTAGATTCCGAGGTTGACCACTTATTTTGACTAAAATGATCGGGTTATATTACGACTAATATAAAATGTGAGAAAGTTATTGAAAATATTTACGTTCGTATTAAATAGAATATTTTCTAATTATTCGAAGTAATAACTTTTAATTAATAAAGTCATTATAAAAAAAATTAATGAAAATAATTTATAGATCAATTAAATTTTAAGAGCAAAAAATAATTAATGTAAATTGTGTTTAAAAATTAATAATTCGATGAAGCTTTTAATAACATCGTAATATTGTTCGTTAACCTTTTTCTCATTTTAACAACCTCATCTTCTTCAAAATCTTCTTTTTCTCACTTCTAACAATAATAAAAATGCTGTAATCGAAGAAAAATGAATCAAAGCAGCAAAAGATTTTCATATTCATAATACAGCAAAAAAAAAAAAAATATTATTTGAAAATGATAATATTTTCAACGGCATAAAATTCTTAAAACCAAAGTTGAAACAAACAGTGATTTGATATGATGACTATAACAAAATTAATTTAACCAACTCAAGTTGAGGAAGTTAAGAAATTATGTACATAAAATATAGAAATTTAGTTTCTAATCTTTTTTTTCTAAACTAATGTGGCTACATCCCTGGTACGATAATTACGTATAATTAAATACAAGTTACCAATAGACCGCTCGCCCATAATCAAGTTAAATTTCTATTAACTTACAATTACGTATAATTTTTCGGTGGGGAACTCTAACTTTTTTGATAATGAAGTTTTGCCCATGATATTCGCTGACATTGTAACTTTCTAAAGGTCCCATCATTTAATTAACCTGATTTTTATGCTTTTTGGATCAAATTTTTCCGATTTTCTCGATTTTTTCAAAGGGGTTTAAAAAAATTACAACAAATCGAAAATTTTTAAAATCTTCAATTTCGGTAAAACTCGGTATATAAGATAATTTTGAGCCAAAAAGTACAAAAATCGGGTGAATTTGTTGACTGGTCGGATAGTTTTTGAGATACGGACTAAAATCGGTCCAAATATTGCGATATCTCAGAAACTCTGCTTCCAATCCTTAAATTACAACGTTAAACTTAAACACCCTTCGGTTTAGTCAGGGGTTGAAATAAGTCAATATGGAAAACTGTAATTAATTTTCTTTAAGTCCAGAGTTTCATCATATTAGATAAATACTTTCGAAATGCCAGAAAATATTCTTTCTATTTATATTAACAGAATTTGATTACAATCTAACTATACAAATGTTCAAAAAAAAAAACATGCCAAATTTACTTCCTATCTTTAAAAATATGATATTTATAAATTAATTTAAATTTTCAAAATACCTTGAATAAAAAGGATTACCTGGATTAAAATAAATATAAAAAAGGATCTTGAAACTTAAAACATTTATTTTTATTACACAGGCAAATTACGTAATCTTTTAAACAGTCAGTTATTTTATGACCTTTTTAACTATTTTGATTGGATGTTCAATCACAGGTAAAATGTCGAAATCAGATTATGATCAAATTTGCAAAGAATAAGTCCACATTTCATTGTTTACTTGACTCAAGAGCAGTAAAGTTAACAAATTTAACAAAACAGTGAATAAATTATAACATCTAACTTCTGATATTTGACCACATACCGGAGCAAGAACAATTTGAATCATTAGCAAGACGCAGATTCGAAATATTCTCAAAATAGTGAACAAATTACTGAATTATGGAAAATATATCAGTTAGCCGTGAATTATTTAAACCAAGGATCGTAGAAATACTTCCAAAATTACAAGAATTAAAAAACAATACTTTTGTCATAGAAGATATGGAATGTGATAATGTGAAGGACAATAGCTACGAAACTTTAACAATTTTTGAAGACTGGTGTGACGAAGTACAATTTTCTGTACCAAATAGCACTCCACTCAAACAATCAACAATTAAACGTAGCACAAGTTATTGTTTATTTAAATATCGATTCGATATTACATCACCAAAAATTGTTCGATTAGGTGTCTATGAAAAAAATCACATCTTAGACGATATTACAGAAAGTGTTGAAGATAGTGATGTAATTGGTGATATTTCGTTTGTGAAAAATTATCGAAAATTTCCTAAATCTAAATATTTCTTTCATAAAGTTGTAAATCGTTTACGAAAATTGTATTTCCGTTATTGATTTATTTATATTTCATTTAATTGTGTATATTAATAATTATTTATTTTAATTTTGTATGTAGTATTAATAAAATGTTTATTATAATTATTTTTTTGGATTTATTTATCTTTTATTATTTTAGTGAAAAATTTCATAAAGTTTTGTGTAGGTAAGTAAAAGTGATTTAGAAGAATAATTAACATAAGTTCGGGTAATTAAGAAAATTGAGGTTTTAACCACGGTTCAGGTATCGCGTTAATGGGAATTTTATTGATTTTCGTGTTCCGATCGAATAGGGGTAGTTTAATTCGAATATACTCCAAATGTCGGGTTTTATATGAAAGATTCAATAAATAGTCCAAAAAAAGCAATTTTTTAGATATAAAAATTTTTTTTAATTGTCTTAGATTTACGAATGCTTGTCCTGAAGGTATATTAAGTGACGATGCCGAATTAAAACTGATACTATTTAGGGATTCGGGTGCACTAATTCGGAAGAAAAATATCGTGTACTAGGCCTAGAGGGGATACCACGTAAAAAAAACTACCTCAATGGTAGTGTGGAAACGGATACAAAACTCTGTTTTAATGATTTTCTTTTACAGTGGGAATTTTAGGATACAAATGACACACTTGGCTAAAAAGCAACGATCTGCCAAAATTTCAAGTATATCCATCGAATATAATATATATATATATATATATATATATATATATATATATATATATATATATATATATATATATATATATATATATATATTTATATCGTGCACTAGGTATATAGGGGATAAAGAAAATATTTTAGAATATTCTGTATTTTTTAGAAAAATATATTGAGAAACTTACTCGACAGCTCCAATATTAAGATACGTCGTTAAATTTGATGTTTATAAAAAAAACAAAGAGAGAAAATGCAGTTTTCTTCTCTTTGAATTTTAACGATTTGAAATAACATCAACCCCTGAAGATATTACTAAATAATTGTTTGTTTAGTGATATAAAACAGTGATGTTTACGAAAAAATGTTTCAAACAAAAGTTGTTTATTTTTTTTACATTTAAACTTTTTTAAGGACAATTTTCACATTTAAACTTTTGTTCTATCTCAGCTTGATATCTCTTTTCTTTTTTGAGCAATCGTGATGACAGACGGACAGACGATAGACAGATAGACAACCGGAAATGGACTAATTAGGTGATTTTATGAACACCTGTACCAAAATTTTGTTCATAGCATCAATATTTTTAAGCGTTTCAAACTTGGGACTAAACTTAGTATACCTTGGTATATTTCATATACATGGTATTTAAACATGAATATTTATACAAAATGGAAATATAACGCTTCACAGATTTTTAATACCTTAAAAATTATTTTAAACAGATTACTTTTTAAAGAATAATTATCATTAAATACTTTTTCCTTTATTTTCTCATAAGGATATAGTCCGGTCATCAAGTATTTTTACGACAAACTGTACTTAGTTTTAAAATATGTATACTTGGTAATACTTAACGATGTTCCAGCATGGTATTTGCAGTTTCTATGTTAAAGCAATGGTACAATTTTTTTTTCGACAGAATTTAACGAAAAATTAAATTTAAGAATTTATTAATGCTTGCTATTAATTCCCAAAGTTTCAGAAATTTTGACCGTTTAAAATGGGAAATAATTATGCCAACGTCCCAATTTCGATCAATTTACGTCAAAATTAATATCTCGAAAGTGAAAATTAATTTCTAATTTTTTTTTTTAGAATTGTATTGTATAAACATTTTTTTCTACTTTTTCTTCAATATATAATAATATCATAAAAAATAGTTGGAGAGACCGGACATTTTACATGCTTTAAATGGGACATGACCCTCAAAATCGCGAACTTTGTCTTTAAATATCTCGCGATCTAAACGGTCAAAAATTATGAAATTTTAGGAATTCATAAATAAAGCTATTATAAACCCGAGAAAAAAAATTCGGCCAAATCTGTCGAAAGGTGATTTCATGCTGGTACTACCTTAAAATATCTTTATCAACTAATGAAAGCAAAACAACTTTGGGTTTTGATAACTATTATGATATTATTTTAAGCAAATTACTTTTTCTAGTTTAAAGTTTAATTACCATTAAATATTCCTCGTATTTCTAAAATTTTAATTTCAATCGCTACATAATCCATAAATAAACTATTGTATGTAGTAAATTTTTGCATGGTCAGCCATTTTCGATTCACTTGTCGGATTTCTATAAAATCACATTCTTGCATCGAATAATGTATCTACAGGCCTTAACTAGAAGGCGTTATCTTTTCTAGCAAAGTCCATTTTCTCATTGCTATACTGTAGATAGCCACATTTATTTGTTCCGTACATATTGCTTGAGTAGAACAAGTTTACTGACATTTCAGCTTATGAGTCTAATTAACCCAGAGTTAGAGATATTGCATAGGACAATAGCGGCATTTTTTACTTAAAGTGTAACTTTTTTGGAGGGATCATTTTTCCAGGCTAGACTTCAAATAATATACCTACACCAATTCAAATTTGAAAACTTAAATATTGCATAAATTGACGGCCTCCAACGTCAAGTGCATAATTTTTTACCAAAAACTGACGTGTTCTTGCCGATTCATAATTATAACAACTTTCAAATTAATAATTTAGTTCCCTACTAATTTATGTTTCATAAACATCCGCGGTGCTGTATATACTGAAATTTACATGTAACAACTATTTTTGTTTCATAAACGTCTCGATGCGGAATATCAGTGATGTGTCGGATATTTGTATTCATATCTATGGACACACACCATAAATAAAAGATATCCAAATATCATATCTTATACATAGTTTTTTGGGAAATCTGAAACAAATAGACAAAGAGTTTAAAATTTTCTGGCTCTAAAACTAAGATGCCACTTTTTCTGAGTTCTATCTTGCGGATCTTGACACTGATCATACGTATCGCGGATCTACATTTTTCCTAGGGCATAGTGATACGGCACATCACTACTGGTATGTACAGAAGACTAGGTGTGAGTTATGGTGACAAAGAGTATTTACTATTCCTTCGATGTTTCTAAATGATTTTCGATGTAAATATAAATGGATTTAAATATATGAAAAAAGTGAACATTTGCTTATTTCAAAATATTCGACAATGTTTTATTACGTGGATCTCATAAATCACTGTTAAGAAAAGAAATAATACTAATAACGCCATTCATTTAATTCTTTGAGTTTTTTAGTTGATGAAGAGTCAATAAAGACACCACCTTTTTAGTACGCTTTTATGAGCTTGGTATATATCTATAATTCTATATAACGGAGTATTTCAACTTGATTTTTGCTCACTTTAAAACGTCGGATTGAATTGAAACTTCGCTCATTCACCAAAAAGCAATGACAGTACAATAATAATTTGTCCGATTATCAAGATCAGGATCTTCAGGATTAACGATTTTTTCTATATCTGAAAACTAGCTGAGCTAAAAAGTAGAAAATGAATAATAGTTTAAATAAACGCACTTTTGCAACTAGCTTGAAGTTAAAAAAAAATAGTGATTAAGAATGATGACTTTACTTTTTCCAATATCTAACAATAAATATATGCAATAATTGAAATCTAGCACCTCAAGCTTTTTTACAATAAAATGATATTTTTTTAATCACTCTATTTTTTTAAATTATATAAATTATCTTCTACTTTTTATTATAAATATTATCAAAGATAATATAAGAGATATCAAAGATAATAAATGAGAACTCTAGGATATTTCGAAATAAATTTCGATTTTTGGCCCAATTTCCTAAATCAATTTTTGGTATTATATAAATAAGTATTTCGACTACCAAGTATTCATCATCAGTATGAATTAGCTAATCGTAATTACCCTTATTGTGAATGTTACGATCAATTACGAGTAGCTAATTCATACTGATGATGACTTGGTTGGTTGGTTGAAAAAAAATAATTTTTTTATAGTATTCATGGCTGAGAGCTTTTGAAGTTTTTTCGTGTTTGCAAACAGAAGAAACAATGGGCAAATTCTGTATTACATAATTTCATTGTTTTCTATATATAGATGTAAAAACGTATTATGAATATTATAAAAGCGAAGAAGACAACAAAAACAAATTCATTTCGTCTGAACGTGATCTTAAAATGACAAATATACTCCAAGGTAGTTGTTATACGCATTTATTTTTCATATATGTGAAGGGTGGATTGATTTGTTAGTTATTTGTTAACTTACTTATTTGTAAAAAAAAAATTTAAAAAAAGAACTTGTCTGGTGGGAATTATCTTAACATCTTATATATGTAGAAATCCTTGCAGGTACGTTTTTTTTTACTGTGTGAAAATGGAATTATTTCCAAAAGTTTTTTTAGTGTAAAATTACGATAAAATTATATTTATTCCCACAGCAATTTATCTTGATTATATGGAAAAACATATACGTATATAATAATTCAGTGCAATTATAATAATTCACACTTAAATAAACTATGAAGTATTTACACATTCCATATATAAATTATATTATACATTGGCGAGAGTACTTATTAGACCATGAGCCCATAGTGAAACGAAATTTTCTAGATTCTTTTTGCCTTTAATTTGATCAATCGATATAAGTATTTTTATTAATAAAGTTTCGTATTTTATATATCGAGTTTTCCGATTTTTGCATTACTTAATTTGTTTGCCTGCTGTTTATATTAAAAGAAAATCGTTGCATACAAATAAATAGAATATCGTTGCATACAATAAAATATTAAAAATTTCGTAAAAATAGAAAAACAGCATGCAATTTTTTGATTTTTTGAAACGAGTACTCTAACTTTTGTACGGTTACAAAATTCCTGTCATTTGATTGTACCCAAATATCAATAGCTTTTTTTAACAAAAACGGAAGGCAAATAATTATTTCCAAAAATTCAACATTGGAGCACGGTTAAAGTTTCATTTTCTTTATTTACTTAACCAATTTTCTAAATGGTAACCAAACAGAGTCATCGTAATTGCATTTGATTATGGGCTCACGGTCTATAAGCATAAAATGAATATTTAATTGAGAATAAACTTCCAATCGTTCGTTTTAATAGACCATTAAAACATATACGGGGTGAGCCATAATCGGTTTAAAATTAACGGTTTTAGGGTCACTCGAAACTCTAAAGTCGTCTTTAAAGTGGCACATATAAAGTGTTAAATTCCCTGTGATGTAAGGGAGTAGTGGAGTAGTGGGAAATAGTGAAACCGTGTTATTACAAGAATTGAAAATTCAATCAAAATTTTAAAAATTAACTATTATTTACGAAGGACTATTTATAGAACAAATGTTATGCTAATCGTTTAAAGACAATTTGGCTTTGAAGGGCGCAATTAAATTAAATAAGTGAAGAATATATCTATAACTTAGGCTCTAACCAAACAAAATTTACTGAAAATTTGGCTATTAAAATTTGCTTCAGCAAATCTAGTCGCGACAATTATTTAATAAAATACTATTCTATTCTTTATTAGAAGGTTTACTTTTGAAAATAAAGGACTCATTATTGAGAAATATTTGTTGCATTTGTATTTAGTATACATTAAAAAATCGATCTGAAATATGATGTCTTCCCCCACACAAGTGTTAATTTTACAAGCCTTCCGAATTTTATTATTTAATCCTGTAACATGACACAAACCATCAAATTTTTCTGTTTTCATGTTTCAACGATTTTTTTTTTTTTTTTTTTTGATAGACAACATAATACGTATAATTAAATTTTAAGAAGTTTACAACTTTCCGAAAGGTTGGCGACATATCTTTGTTTTAAAATTGCACTTTTTAAAACCATTTGGTAATTGCATATATCTTGAAATATTTCTACGTGCTTGGTTGTCAATGACTTTTTTTTAACATATAGGTACGACCGACAAAATAATTATCATGTAAATTATACAAATTTTAACCATCTTGAAATGCAAATTATCTTCGAATTTGTTTTATTAGATACTGTATGTGAAGCAAAAAAGAAATAATTCGAACTATCGAACTTTGATTATCCGTATATATATATATATATATATATATATATATATATATATATATATATATATATATATATATATATATATATATATATATATATATAGTTCGAATTATTTCTTTTTTCCTTCACATACAGTATCTAATAAAACAAATTCGAAGATACATGATAATTATTTTGTCGGTCGTATACACCGTGTTCTGTTATTAACTGCAGAAACCTAACTTTTCAAAATAAGCTCATCAAGAGCAACAAAAAAACTCTTTTCCAAATTTCGATCTGAGCCTTAATTTGGGAGCTACAGGTATGACAAAAATTGATAAATTTGATTATTCATTGGCTGTCATTCGATAACCAGTAACCAATGATAATAAGAAGATAATAGTAAATTTTTTTTAAATAATATTCAACTGAGGTAGGGATTTTTAGAAATTATAACATGATTTGATTCGTTTATATTATTTTGCAAAAACATTAAATTATTGTACGTAAACAAATAAACTATATGACAATGGGTGTGGTTTGCTTGCTTAGATCCAATGATAAATTGTTTACTTATAATTATTATTATTTTCTAAGAATAATAGAATAAAAATATTTAAATTATAAAAAGTGGGACAATTTAATAATTTGATACATTTTTTGTTTTTTATTATTCTGAGAAAATAATAATACTTATAAGTAAACAATTTATCATTGGATCTAAGCAAGCAAACCACACCCATTGTCACATAGTTTATTTGTTTACGTACAATAATTTAATGTTTTTGCAAAATAATATAAACGAATCAAATCATGTTATAATTTCTAAAAATCCCTACCTCAGTTGAATATTATTTAAAAAAAATTTACTATTTTCTTCTTATTATCATTGGTTACTGGTTATCGAATGACAGCCAATGAATAATCAAATTTATCAATTTTTGTCATACCTGTAGCTCCCAAATTAAGGCTCAGATCGAAATTTGGAAAAGAGTTTTTTTGTTGCTCTTGATGAGCTTATTTTGAAAAGTTAGGTTTCTGCAGTTAATAACGGAACACGGTGTATATATAAATTTAAAACTGTGTTTTTTTTAAACTTTTTAATTAATTATAGTATTAATAAATAAAATCTCATAATTTGTAACTTGAAATTATTAATATATGTAAAAAGAACTGTTAAAAAAAAATGCCATCTATTAAAGTAATGAGAAGTTACCAAAGATCAGAATAACTTAGTTAATAGATAATTGTATAGCTTTAATTATTTTAATAAAAGTGTCGTTTTTTCGATTGAAAAAAGTTTTAGTTTCCTAGGTAACGGTATCTGTAACTATATTCAAAGCATGTTGATAAGGCGAAACCAAAAATAATAATATTTTATTCTACCAAATATTATTTATTATACATATTACATATCAAACGCGCCTATAGAAATCTTCACTACAAGAATCATCATACTGCAGATAAATATAATAATATGTCTGAAATTAAAATAATACATAATCTTCCGGATATCCTGTGTAAAAACAACAACATTACACTTGTATTTAAAATATATCAAGAGAATTTATTTTTATTTAAAAAACCTTTATGTTTTATCCAAAAAAAAAAGTAGCATGAAAATACTTTTTATTATTACAGTATACATCTAAAGCAATTAATGAAAAATTTCATTATCAAAATTAATTTTGTTACCTATAAAAAGAACGTTAAAACATATCTCTTCACTAAATGTTTTATTGTAATTGATTCATGAAACGCTAACTAGTGGTCAAATCATGAAGTATTTTATTAATGTGCATTTGCATAAATTTTTTTTTTTTTAATTTACATTAAATGAACTTCACATAAAATGTCCTTGGTTTAAAACAAAACCATTAAAAAATTTAATTGAGGCTGAAATTATTTTAAGTTTTTCATATTATTATGAAACCTTGAATAATTTTAATTCCCAAAATGGATGATTATTGTTGTTTTTAATATTATTTACAGTATATATATATATATATATATATATATATATATATATGATGTAAAAATTACAATTTCAGAGTTTCTTTATTATTTATCATTTTCCTGTAGAATGACTGTAGAGCAGATAAAAATGGCACACTCGTTAAAAAAATTTTTTATTTTTGTAATTTTGTATTAGAATAAGAGGTAATAATGTATAGTTCAAAAGTATTCTGACATGTTTATGATATCGCACAATCTTCATGAATTTGTAGCAATCACTATATCAATGGCAGCACTGATATGGGTGCCGTAAGCTAGTCGTAAAATATGAAACCGCTTTAACATAATATTATCTACGTATCCAAAAAAGTGCAAAAATTAAAAATTTGTCAACCAACTGGTCAATACATAAAGTTTATCAGAAATTATCAGCCATGAGCTCGCAACTGTCTAAATAAGCATTTCTAATTTATCGACTAACAATTATCTTCGAATTTCTATAGCACAAGAGTAGGTGATAATTTTAGCGGTTTAGACACAGATCAGTTCTAACACAAGACAATGACCCCGACAACTGTGCGTACTCTAAGACAGACGTCGTTGAGAAGGTCACAGTCTCCAAACTACTATTTTGTGTTATAATGATCGTATAATGTAAGGTTTAACTAAATCGAAAATAAACAAATTTTTTTTGGGTACGTACTCCTATGTAAAATCGAGCAAGCTTTTGGAACTATGCTCGTTATAGCACGTTTGGCGGATTGAGTCAAAGACAAAAAAAAGTGTCCGGTTGGTATAATATAAATTTTTAATATCTATGTATCCGAAATCGACCGATTGAGACTTTTTTTTATCTAGCCGCCAAACGCTCGATAACGGACATTCCAAAAGATTGCTCAATTTAAATTTTTCCCCTTAAAAAGATACCAAAAAATAAGTAATAAATTGTTTATTTTCGATTTTGTTAAACCTCACATGTCATTTTAACCCAAAATATTGAAAAAACTACTCCATTGAACAATGACCTTATAAAGTGACATATTATCTTTAGCCAAGACAATACAAATCGTCTCATGTCGCAGTGCATTAATTACAATCAAGAATCAATAAAGAAACTGTGTCCGAAAATTTTTTCTTACGAGTGTGTCATCTCGGTCTATTCTAATATAGGTAAAAAGTTTGGAGACAGTATTGAGTGTAGAATATTAGATTGCGTGTTGTGTATTTATGTATATTATGTATATTAAAGTTAGTTTTACTTGTGGTATGTTTAGTAGGTAAATAATAATATACCAACAGTTGAATAATGTTTATTAGCCTCTTGATACTTAGTGATAGAATGAACACGTAATTTAGCGTGATTAAAGGAATTTTATATTTAAAATGTTTTTAGAGGCTATTTATCTGTCTGCAGTTTACAAAATGAATAATGATTTTAAGAACGATACTTGTTTTTTTTATTTTTAAATGCAATTTATTTTCATTTATCAGAAATTTCAATCATAGTAGCTTATTTAAACAAAATAAGCAATCATAGCAGATTGTTGAAGCAAAAAAATTACACTAAACGTGAAGAATATAAGTAACGAAACAAATTTGTCTATTTACGCACAGTAGTAAAATAATAAAAATAAAAATATTTCAAAAAATAAGTTTACATTGTATTGAAACGTGATCATAGTACAAATTTCGGCAAATCTCTATAAAAGGCATCAAAATCCTTGCTTACAGGAAGATAAAAGTATTTTTAACTAACACGCTTTTATTAGCTTCATACGGTATGTTGGTATGTTAGTATGTAACGGAAACATGATTTTGATCATCTTCAAAACATCGGATTAACTTGAAGTTTATTTGATTATCCTGATGGGGATCTTCAGGATTAACGATATCCATATCTGAAAATATTTACATATAATTGCGCTCCCACCATATTTATACTGAATTTTTGATTTTAAAAACAAAAACTAAACACAAAACAATTAAAAGTTTAAAAAAAACTAAAAAACACGTTTACATTACAAAAATGTCACAACATTATTATACATTCGGTTATATTTAAATAAAACTACAAAAAAATATAACTATCGAAATGGCAAAAATGATTTATTTAGTAGTAAGAGGCTGAGTAAAAATTTAAAAGCAAAAGTGTACTTTTCAAAAAAAAAAAAAAAACAAACAAACAAACAACTTTTTCATGTATAAAAAATAATGTTTAGAAGGGGGAAAATTTTATGTTTTCGCGTCAACAACATACTATGAATATAGCTGGATATATAACACCGTTATCTAGGAAATTAAAACTTTTTTCAAGCGATATAACGGGACCTCTGTAATAATAATTAAAGATAAGTATTAACTAAGTGATTCTGATCTTTGGTAACTTCTGATTACTGTTCATAGATGGCGTTTGATATAAAATTTGAAAGACAATAACAATTTCAATTCAATTTGTTTATATTTTTATAATAAAAATTATTATTATTGATTTTTATATACACGTTAGTTTTAATTTTAACAAGCGAAAATAAACAATTGACTGAGTTAATTGTAGAAATACCATGTATATACAGGGTTGAGGAGGAGGCTTAATAGCCTCCACCTCTCTTGATCTCACTTACAGTGTATCAGAAAAGATGGCCATGGGTTGTTTCACATTTACCATTTTAAATTTTTACAGAAATCTTTCATTTTTGGTTCAAAGTGATGATCATGGATGGAGTAGTAAAATGTCCGATTAAATTAAAATTTTTTAATTTTTTTAAGTTATATCTTTATAAATTATAGCTCATGTGTTATTCTGATGTATAAGCTCATTGTTGTACAGTTTCATTCAAATCCGTTAGGTAGTTTTTGCGTGAAAGGGTAACAAACAAAGAAGCAAACATCCTAACTTTCTCATTTATAATATATAGGGATAGGGATATTGATGAATCTGCCTGGTCCAATTATAATTAAATTAAATTTATAATATGATATTCTATAAAAAGCATTATGGTTTTTCTGTGCTTTTGAAGTATAGCCGCATACATCCTACAATATTATAAGAGCTGATGTATTTCAAGCATATAAGTATATAAATAAAATGCAAATATTGTGTATTATATTATATATTCTGTTATATATAATAATGTCACCTCAGAAGTTTCAATAACTCATAAAATTTTGGTAAGTACACATATAAAAATACAAATATTATAATATTTACTCATATTATATTACACAAAGGTGTATACCTCAATTTTGCGAAATATACAAATATAACATTTTATGTATTATGTATGTAGTAATATTGAAAGGTCGTATATTATTATGGAATTAAAGAAGATAACTTTCTACGTATATATATGTTATAAATAAATATTTAATATTTCACGTATGGTGGGTGGGTGGCTGACAAACTGAAAGTTCAAAACAATGTAGAATTAAATTTTAAATATTTACTCCTACATAATATGTTATTAAAGTATCCCACACTATGATATTAGTTTACAGTTTGAATATTTTATATAACTATCCAGCGTTTAGTTAGTTTAGTCATAGCCCGAGAGAATCATAGAATTAAAATAACAAGTGAAATTTACAAAATTTAAAAAATCCCTGATACATTTTTCGGGTACGGAACCCTAAGCTCACACTTGAAACATATCTTTGAATACTCTCCATTAAATTACCGCTTTCCTTGAAGCCTTTTCCAAATTGAACCAATTTTGAACATCATCGACAATTTGTTAGTTGTTTCTGGCTCGGATACCAAACTCTCACTTGAAGCATTAAATTACCTTTTAAACGAAACAAAAAGTATCAAATTCGTTTGGTCACGACGATGCCACAGCCAGGCACACACACACACACACACACATAGCGGTCAAACTTATAACACATCTTTTTGTGGTTCAGGAGTTAAAAATGACATTTCTAATTGCAATTTTCTCATATTAGGCGCGATAAATTGTCTTTAAATTTAAACAGCGTGTGTATTACGCTTTTAATTACTTCAAATTAAAAGTTTTGAAGATTTCTTAATATTTTTCTTCAATTACCCAACTATCTTTAATATCATACAGCATATAATTGTTCAAAAAATACACCTGAGTGCATGTCGAATAAATTTTCCAGAAATTATGGAACAAATTGGGCATTTTCACCGTCGGTGTAGTAGTACCAACATTTTAAAAGTATATAAAAACATGAATTTAACAGTACCCATGATAGTTTTCTAAAAATGAAATATGTTGTATATACTGAGATGAACGGTATACTAAAAACATTTTTTTTATACAACGAAATATATTCAGGCAGGAAAATTACCCGTTGAAAAATAAAGAGTGTAAATATATGTATAAAAAGACCAAATTGAACTCCTCTATTTTTGTTTTTAATGCCAAACCGCAATATTTCATACCATGTGATGAAAATTAAAAATAAGCTACCTTATAGAAATATCGTGTTATGGAGAATGTACACAGTAGGAAATGTATGGTGTTTACTTGCTGTTATAGTATAGAGACAAATTCTACAGTATCTATGTTAGCATTAGTAATATTACAGTATTGAATAGGGATATCCACCAGAAGTATTGTGATTTCACCAGCCAGTATAGGCCTGACGCTCATACTGCATTGGCTTATCTGCCATAACTATTGCTAATGATACCATTCCTTAAATTGTCAAATCAGTATCGCGTTCACACCGATACTGACATAGTGATATCCACAAAAAATTCCTTACCGTGTATATAATATATAAATAAATATATTAAAATTAAACGATGAGAAATTCAATTAATTTGAGACATCGAAGCTGAAACAAAATTAACTAAAATTATAATAGAAATAACAACTTTACGAATTATGGTCGCATACAAATGATCAATAATTAAATTTTACTTTCTAGTCTATTGTGCAAAGCAAATTCTAATAAATTAAAAATAATTGCCCGCCTGAAACTTTCGGATTGAATAATATATAAATAATAATGGAGTTTAACCTCCGTTTCTCTGACATATACGCATTATAATAGAGGCCACTCACATCATTATTTGTTAATCTTTATTTATTTAACTACATACATATTTACAATTATATTGTGATGTGCGTGGATTCAGTTACTTTGTTCTTATCCAAGCGACGGACAATGTGATCAATTCTGCACCCCCCATTAAATATAATTGTTCACACTGCCACTGCCTGGGCTCGAATCCGCAACCTCTCGTTGCCAAACGGTCAAGGACAAACTAATATATAGGAAATATATATTATTCTACAGAAACCATTGATTAAAGGATGTTCAAGAAAGCAATGTATAATGTCATTTTATTGTTTTAGTGAACAGTTTAACACATAAAAATGATAAAATGTTATATAATTCAGCTATAAAATCAAAAAATTTATTCAACGATAAAAATTTTATTTTCATTTTTAGAAAATCGTAAACCATTTTCTATGGAATCGTTTATAATTCAATTCGATTCATGAAAATTGGAAATGAAAGTTAATTTTATGTTGAATATCTTTGTCAGTCCGCCACATACACTAACTCCCAACATATGAAACCTCCAGACTCAAGATGAGTTAATTTTCCCTTAACTGGTTTTTTAGTTGTACAACAGTTGGTCTTTTAGTTGTACAACACCGACTCCAAAAATAACAATAATTTTAACTACATTATATTATCGTTATTTTCTTACTTTTTAGTGCAGATTAATTTCTTTTGGAAAAGTTTTTCTTTTGAAGTCGGTTTTCTTTTTGTTAAAAGTTTAAAACATTTAGGATGGTGACACCTTGTTTACTTTTGATTTATTGAAAATATTGAAGAAAAAATATGAGTTGAAGCCAATTTGTTTACATAAACTTATTATAACGATTTTCAAAGAGTATTAATAAAAAAAATAAAGATTATAACGAAACTATTTACATAATACTTTGTAGAGAGACTACACAGATATTTAAAATATAATTTATTCTCTAACTTCCCATACCTTTTTTTTTTTGAACATTTTCAAAACTTTGCCAATTATAAATATTTCAAAATTTATATGTAAATATTCAAAAATATAATTCAATCAATAGATAAATAGAGATATTTATTAATTTTTTTAATTTAAACATAAATAAACGGACCTGTAGAAATTGTAAAAGGACCCTTAACGGAAATATTATAGGTCCTCGAACTAATCTTATGATAATTGAGTCTAGGTCAAATTTTCTCATATTACGAACTCAAAGTTATTGAGTTTTGAGTTGGAATGTCAATAATCACTATGTAAAAGTAACTACAGGCGTTTTTAGAAATATTTTATAAAAATTGTATTGGTGACTGTGCGTATTTTGCCACAAACACACTCACGGTCACGCTCTTCTCAAATTTTTTTTTAAAAACGTTTGTGAAAAACGCACATGCTCTTACACGGTGATTATTGAAATTGCAACGCCCATAACTCGTTTGCATTTGGATCATCGAAAAGTTTGAATTTGAATGATCGTGCCTATTGAGATTATCGCCCATTGAGATCAGGATCATTATCTGTTAAATCTCGCAATATGAGCAAATATGACTGAGCTTCAATTCCCATAATATTAGTGAGGTGTCCTTTGCTTTAGTGTTTGTGTATTGTAGTGATAAAAGTACTGCGCTTATTTAAAAAAAAATTTAAAATATAAAACACATACTAGACGTATTACCTAAGCTTTGGGAACTAAAAACTTTAACATTATTTCTATTTTTGATTCTCACTTAAATTATTTTAACATTTTTTAAGGTAGTACAAGCTCGTATACTTTCACAGCGCGCATATTCCATAATATATATATTGTACCACGACAACTACCTTAACTTTTATAAACATGAAAATGTGAAAAATATGATGCTTTCACATATAATTTAACTCAATCAAAAATATTGACGAGGCGAATGCTTGATGAATTATTCATTAGGGAACGATAAAAATATAACCCATTTCTCTAAGAATATTATCTGTATAAGAAATACAGATTATGAGCTAAAATATTTTAGCAATTCAGATTTGAAAAATTTGATTATAGCTGAAACGATTGAAAAAAGTTGCAGCCACGTAGAACTTCATGCAAATTGGAAAATTAAAGGTAAAAATTAAAATGAATTTATGAGTATTGAAGCAAATATTATATTAATGTTTTATTTTCTTTTTTAACCGACTTTTAACAAAAAAGGAGGAGGTTATCAATTCGACTATATTTTTTTTATGTTTGTTACCGCAGAGCTTTCGACTGGATAAACCGATTTTGATGATTCTTTATCTTTGTGAAAGCTCGTGCTTCCCGTGTGGTCTCATTTCATTTTGGTCCAGTTCTGATAACACCATAAAGGAGAAACCATAAAAGTCCTAAACTTGCATTAAGTATGCACGACAAGAAGATGAATAACTCAATATCACGCCAACCGATTTCGATGATTCTTTTTTTAGTGAAAAATTAGTTAGTGTACTTCAGATTCACTAAAAATCACAAAATAAAAAATTATAGATTAATTTTAAATATATTATGTTGTCGATAAATTAAACAGGTCATTCAATGAGCCATATCCAGGAAACAGTTATGACAGAAACCAAAAGCCGATTATCGAATTTTCTTATTATTTTATGTGCTTTATATCATCATCACATTTTTCTTTCAGTTGAATGGATGGTTTTTTATTTAACCCCTGTAGAGAGTGTAGACTTACAATACCGTAATACTTCTGGAACTCTTTTGAAGCAAAGAGGTACAATGGAACAAACTGGTCTTAGTATCTTAATTATCTTCTTTTAATGCATGATTTAAAAAAAATAGAAATATAAATTTTGATTCAAGTTAAATACTACACCTTTCTCTCTATCTTAACGTTACTTGACAGTTGAGATGTTGATTTTGATGAAAATGTTTGAACAAATATGCAGTCTTAGAAAATCTTTACTCCATGATAAGCAGATACATTATTATTAGCTTTATATACAATGTAGGTATATACACATTTTTTCCATTCTGTGCACAAGATAACACTTACAAGAAAATATCAAGTGCCTACCAACCAACCTACCTACTACACTTAACTGCACAATGTGGAAAAGGTCACAAAAAAAAGTTTGTAGATATAATAATACATACACTCACTCAATGACGTAGTGATAGGTAGCAGACAGAGTATATATTTATGATATGCTGTATTTCATCTAATTTGAATCAACTGAAAGTATTTGTGAAGGCAATAGAGAATAGTCATGTATTTTTTTTATATTTTTAATTCATTGTGCAACACCATTATAACTTAGTACAAAATATAAATACTGTTTAAAAATGCGTTAATTAAGTGTAAAAAAATATTTAAAATACAGAATAATTTTGAGATATTTAAACGCAGTCTTTTGGCGCTCTCTGTTGATGACGTATTAATATGTGACCTATCAATTGATGATAGTTCAATGTATAATTTACACTTTTGAGAGTCTAAATGGCCGAGCGGTCTAAGGCGTCGTCTTAGAACATAGGAGTATTTAGACTTAGGTTGCGGGTTCGAATCAAGGCAGCGGCAGTGTGAACAATTTATAATTACTGGGAGTGCAGAATTGATCACATTGTCGTCGCTTGGATAAGAACGAAGTAACCGACTCCACCCACATCAAAAATGTAATTGTAAATATGATTGTAATTGAATAAATAAAGATTAACAAATAATGGTGTGGGTGGCCTCTGTGATAAGGCGTATGTTACAAATACGGAGGTTAAACCCCCATTATTATATAAAAAAAAAAATTTACAATTTAAAAAAATGAACTTACAACACAGAATTTACAATCGTTATTATTAAGTTTTATTATAAAAAGTCGTAGAATATTATAACTTTATGTAATACCATACAAAATATAAGTAATAAATACTATACAGTATGGCAATGAATTTGACAAGCCAATACTATGACGTTATGTCCGTTTTAAAATTTGAATTTCCGTTTTAGAAATTTTGAATTTCTCTTACTGAAATTGCACTTTTATTAATTAATTTTAAGGAATTAAAAATATATTAATTACTAAAATAATGGTTTAGTTGAAATGTCCAGCCAATAAAGTTACAGAAAAAAAATATTTAAATTCAATAATAAACCAAATTTAAATTTCTAAGAGATACCGTTTCTAGCTTATTTAATAAGAATCTAAATCGTCACTTAACATATTATGTTATTCACAACGACATCAATGCAAATGAGTAGTTTTAAGACATTTACGGGATACACACTCCTTGATTTGATTGAAAAATATTCTTTTTCGTTCAGTTTACTTGAAGAACGCAATAGTTTTCATTATCATACAAGGTATACTCTACAAGATATTAAAAAAGAAAAAAAAAAGAAAACGAACTACATACAAAAAGAAACAGTAGACACCTGCGGATATATTTGTAAAGCTAACATTCGCATAAGTAACTAACATTCATATTACATTAAAGAAAAATGAGCCCTAAAAAGAAACTCACGAAAAAAAAGCACGTTAACATTTTATAAAATATTTGTAGATAATTTGTAGAGATTTCAAAGAGAAATTTGTAACCACATTTATTTGAAAATAAGAGAATACATTAACTAAGTCTTTTGACTCTACCTTATTCAATTAATTTAAATCCTTCAAAATAAATTCATGAATTTCCTAAGGTAATTTAGATAAGACAAAATTCTGAAGATCAATAAATAAATATAATGATCCACAAACAAAGAATACGGGGGATTAGAGGAAAAATTTTCGAAAGTCGAAGCTTCAACAACACAGGCTGTTTAATTTTTTAATATTCATCACTTTTAAAATATGTGAAATTCCGACAAAGTAGTATATATTTCATAAGGTTTCATGGAGTGGAAGATGCCTTTATCTCTTTCTTCACCATCTTTTTTATAAAGTAAATTGGAAATTTTGATATGAGGTTTGTATTTAACTTATATATTTTATTTCTCGAATATGAATGAATAATAAACATCATAATTTATGAAGTTTTGATGTACCTGATATAACAAACTAACATAACGTTTTATGTTTATATGTAAGGGAAACAAACTTTGTGACATATTTATATGAATACCATGCTTGATATATTAACTATAAAAAGAAGTATTGGCAATAATAAAACTTGTTGCAAAATTTCTTTACAAAATATGTTACAGTGCTCTGTAATTGTAAATACACATATGCGCTAACTTTGTTTAATACATTGGATGTGAATATGAATTTAGATGAAATTAAAATCTAAATTTTGTCATAAGTTATGAAAACTAGAACAATAAAAAAGTGTAACTTGTTTAAAGTTTAGATTTTGACAGTAATTTGGTTAATTTGATTGGTTGTAAATGATTGTGATAATATACAATGTATAACTATTCATTCCACGCAGAATGAGTGGTATCAGTATACCTCTTATCTTACGAACGCAGGTAATAGTATGCAATGCATACAATGGAATTATTTACAAAATTCAAAATTTTGTGTGTGCATAATACTTGTAACGACATTGCATGCGTTTCTATCAAGTGTATGAACATTCGGTAGAAACGACTTTGCTTTGTAGACAAATTTTATCTAAGCAACGTCGGTTGTTTATACGTCATATAATTGCGGAATAAATTCTCAAACATATTTCTTCGGTTTCATTTCGTATTTTAGATTTCAGCATTTTCAGATTTAAGGACAAGCTCTTACAAATTTGGTGCATCGTCCGGGAAAGGAACCCAGGCCACCCGGCAGGCGACCGTTCTATTACAGAACCAACGATGCACCAAATTCTTTAGGGCTTGTCCTAACATCTGAAAATGCTGAAATGTAAAATATTTCGCAATTGTATGGAGTCGTATAGATACGACTTTGCTTTGTTGAAAAATATTACCTATGCAACGCCTGTTGTTAAGACTCCATATAATTGCGAAATAAATTCTCAAACATAGTTTTTTGGTTTTATTTCGTATTTTAGATTTCAGCATTTTCAGATGTAAAGATGAGCCTTTATATATTCAAATAATTCCGACAGCACAGAGGATATAGTGCCCATTGAGAAAGCCACTCTTTCTCCGGAGCACGGAACGACGTATTTGGACACAACCATACCCACTTCCGACTGTCGTGCCACTAAAATCGAAGATGCTAGAAGAACCGTGAACATAACATGTAAGAGGAGGGGTAATTCGATATTATTACATTCGCTAAACGACGGGACGACTCCACACATTGGCATTTAAAGGTTAAATTGAACCTCTTGAACTACGTACTAATCTTTTTAACAAAAATGTAAGATGCATTTTCTAATAAAAATTATAAATATTATTCATGGATAACACCCTTAAAGTACTTTTTCGTCGGACACCCTAGATACAAATTTTGGTGTCTAAAAAACATATATGAAAACATGCTAACAATTACATCATATCGCATAAATAAAACGCATAAAACACATGGCTTTTTATTAATTTCATGTAAACTCAACATTCACAATTTACATAAACATTATTCAGATTTTCAAAATTATTAAACTTATATAAACATTATTCAGATTTTCAAAATTATTAAATTTACATTTTAATTGGACAATTTAAATGACTTTAAAATTCGGTCTAAATTTATTATTAAAAGAAACCTTTAATATAAAATTATTTAAGGATCTTCATCTCTAATTGTTTATATTTGTAAAACAATGAGACATCCCATTTCAGAAGTTTCACCAAGTTGCTACACATTCAAATTTTACAGTTTCACGCACGACAGTACTCATGCCGCAGCCGCCTTAGAAAAACAAATGATATTGTCGTTAAACCGTATAAATTTCGTCCTCTTGAACTCGTAATTAAATTTCAACCCTAAATTTTAAGCCGTTTAAAAGTAATTTAAAGGATGTCAAAGTTTTCTTCATCACCATAAATTCAGATTTTTTTGTACATCCCAGATTTCAGTAGTTTCAGCGAGTTATTGCTACGTAATCTTTCACATTTTAAGCAAATTACACTTTTTTAACACTTCTATAATAAAATATATATAAATCTTGATATACAGTATCATTTGTGCCTATTCTGTCAGCAAATTCAACAATAATCTGTTATATTTCTATCCTTTACCAGCATACAATCACATTGAGGTTATTACAGTTCAAATTAAATTATACAAAGAAAATGATTTTAACTATTCACAAGATGTAGTATTCTGTTAAGCTGACAGAAATGACAAGTTAAATTACAGTTGCTATTTATATTATTTTCCATAAATGAACTTTATGATGATCGTATTATCATAACCGCTATATTACAATAACTCTTATAAACTTAAACTTTTTGCCATTCGAAGCTAAGGGACTATGTGTTCTGAATTTTCTATTTTTATTTCTAATAAGTGAACTTTACAAAATTTAAAAAATTGGCAGCACATAGTCGCTGTGGTACTGAAGTCGTGTAAGTGCGACCCCTGTAGTCCACACGACTAACTTCCCAGTAAAGGAAAAGGTTGTTAGACTTCATTGATTATTCTTCGAACATGTACTGCAGCTTATTCTGGAACGATCCTTATCTCCATAAATAAATAATGTATTTTATCCACTTTTCAGATTCTGTTTATTGGGTTTTTCCCAGTTTTTTTATTACCATTAGAAAACGACTCAACTAATTCTGCTGAAAACTCTTTCAGTTCTAAAATGCGCGATTACGCGTCGAATAAGCCCAAACGTGTGAATGTCATAACTAGTTCGCGAGATCATCGAGGCGAAATAATCCGTACGAAAATACGAACATACGCGCATACGTAAACACACCACACAAACATCACATTGATTCGGATATTGCGGCCGTGAACCCGCGAAAATATGTAAATCTGGAGATTTTCAAAATGGAGTTAATTTTCAAAAATCAATGAGTTAATATTACAAGACTTAATTGCCTTGTTTTTAAACAAATGTTATTTACTCCATAATGCTACCAAAAAGCCTTTGACAGTAAACTTGCGACATTTATATACAATATACCAAGTCTAATCTGAGGAGAGTAAAACTAAAACATAAAGCAAGTTTTTGAATTACCATTGTTTACATTTGAATATAGTTGAATATAAGTGAAAGTGCAAGAGACCGCAATTTCTTTTTCACTTATGGAGATTTCTCACTATGCAAGATTATCGTTTATACAGTTTTGTGTTTTTTTCACCAATAGAGGTATTAGATGAAAACAATGTTAGTTAGTTCCCCAAAATTGGAGAATGGGTCATGAATAGCATATGTTAAAATAAGCTCGACTGTCGTTTCTAGAACAATATTCAAATAACAGTCTCAATTATAGAGTTCTATCGGCTAAAAGAGGACAAAAACAACTTTCTTTTATAGAGGTTCTTTACTTATAAATGGATCATAAATAACATATGCTCAATACGCTTGACTGTTGCTTATAGCACAGGCAATTAGCAGTTATAATTACGGGGAATAATAGTGGAAATCTAATTTCTCTTTTAGAGGTTCCTGTTTCTCACTTATAGTGGTGTTAGAAGGTTTAAATAATCCAACCTGGCAATAACTTTCACTTATATTAATTACTCGCCTTATCCGGATGTCATTTAACCAGATTTGACTGTATATGGATTTTCTCATTGTATAGCCACATGTACATTGAACACAATGTAATTATAAAATCAAGTCAATGTATATTATTATAATAAATTTTAACTTCTAACTGTTCTAACAAACAACAACCTTTTGTAAATTTGTTGTTTACCATATTAAGTAAATTTCCTAATATATTAATTACTAAGAGAAACCTTACTATTTATTTACACGTTCAAAAACAGATTTGTACTTTTGTCTGAATCACTAACCTTTGAAGTTTATTCAACCAAAAGATAATCCAACAATTTCTTTCGAATAAACACTTAAGAAAGATAATTTCACTTGAGTATTAGTTTCACTTGAGTACAAATAAGAGTGTCCGTTTTAAGGTGGCAAACAACGGATATCGCGTTCTTTCAAGTAGCGGACCTCCTGTGAAAAAAATGACAATTTTAATTTTTTAAAGAGAATTTCACTTTTTGTAAATCAGTAACACAACAATTTTTATTTCAAATTGTTTTCGGAGATATTTGCAATGATAATTTTTCTGGGGAGAAATAACGTAAAAAATTTATATGTTGGGCTCATGTTAGAGATTTATATTGGGTTCTACTCATCAAACTCTACATGTCACTAAAAGTTTTCGTAGTTTCCAAATAGCGAGAAGTTGATGGAATAATCAGTTTTAGATTACGTATAAGTAATAAATCACTCTGTACATATAAAATTCTTTGTTCTGAATGATTGACTGACTGACTGACTGACGGATCAACGAACAGCCTAAACCGCTGATCGTAGAGACCTGAAACTTGAAGAGTGTGTTCTTTTTATAACGTAGGCATCTCATAAGAATTTAGATTTTCTGAAATTCTACCCCTTAGAAGGTGAAAGGATGAGAATTTGTATGAAAATTCGTCATTTTTATGTCCACTATACTTAACCTAATTTTAAAATTATTTCATCTATAAAATGATGACATTGTTAGCAAATAGCATGGGGTGTATTGTTAACAAGTAACATGGACTGTATTTTATTTTTTTTAAATTAGGATAGCACACCAAAAAATTAAATCCATTAAATGGCGAACAAAAGGGGACCTAAGTAAAGATAAAGTAAAAGAAGGCTATATCGGGGTAGTCTTTGTTTATATAGTTGAAATGGCCCAGCGATGTGAGCGAGTAACTGCTAGCCTTTGATAATGTCAGGCATTAGAGATTACCAAAAAATGTTTCACTAATTTAGGACCAAAAACTTGTATGTACAAAAGTTAACCATTAATATTTTTAACATTCCACATAGAATTAGCATCTCGATGGGAATTGAACGAGTATTTTTTGTTTATATATGAATGAACGTTTGTAAATACATATTCTATGTAAATACTGTTTCGATTAAACTGAATATTCATTTGCTAATTATATACTCGTATCATTTCTACAAGAGTAATATCAAATTTTCGCCCTTATTTAATGCTATTTGTTAAGCTTTAATAATTATTTTACCATGTATATGAAATATACCAAGGTATAATAAGTTTAGTCCCAAGTTTGTAACGCTTGAAAATATTGATGCTATGAACAAATTTTTGGTATAGGTGTTCATAAAATCTCCTAATTAGTCCATTTCTGGTTGTCTGCCTGTCTGTCGTCTGTCCGTCTGTCATTTAGATCACTCAAAAACGAAAAGAGAATTTTTATAACGTAAATGAGCTACATAGGTCAATTGGGTCTTGAATCCGTAGGACCCATCTTGTAAACCGTTAGAGATAGAACAAAAGTTTAAATGTAAAAAACGTTCCTTATAAAAAAATGAACAATTTTGAAACATTTTTTCGTAAACATCACTGTTTACCCGTGAGATCGCAAATTATACGAAAATTGTATAGTACGCATTATATGGGAATATAAGTTATGTATGTGTGACATATATGTATGTGTAATTTTACAATGTAATCAACACTGTCTATGCATGGTATTTTCAACTCAGTCAATTGTTTGTTTTCACTTGTTTTAAACAAATATAAAAACTATACATTTTTTTAATCATAGCTTTATTTGTCATATAACTTAAAGGCTAAAGTAAGAAGGTTCAATTATAGGAAAATATCATTTGTAGATTAAAGAGAAAATAAAACGAAACGAAAAACGAAATTTAAAAGGTTTAAAAGCATTAGTCAAGATTAGATTTTTGTTTATCTGTTTATCTATGAATTCAGTTCTACTATAGTACTATAGTAACTTCTATTTTTAACTTCTATTTAATTTTCTATTTTTGTCAATAAGGCATGACAAATTTTAAGTATAATAATGACAAATCTATATATATAAGCATGGAAGCTGGCTGATCGATCGATCAACGCCCAGTTGAAACCGCTGGGTCTAGAAGAATGAAAATTTGTACAAAACCATTGAAGATAGAAATTCGAATTGATTTTAAAGATTTCTAAAGGAAAACCAATATAAAAGATTTCCTTACAAAATCAATTATCTTAGAAAGTATATTTGATACAGAACTAATGTGATGATTGAATGATGGTTAATTTAATGATTGAAAGCAAAGTTTCTGAGATATCGCAATATTTGGATCGATTTTAGTCCGTATCTCAAAAACTATTCGACCAGTCATCAAATGCACCCAATTTTGAACTTTTTGGGTCAAAATTACCTTATATACTGAGTTTTATCGAAATGAGAGATAAAAAAAATTTTCGATTTTTTGCAATTTTTTTAAGGGGTACCCATTTGAAAAAATACAAACGATATCCATTAACCCTTCATACACCATTAAAGGCAAAAAAAAAATAAAGCTTTAATCTAAATATTAATTCAAAAACCATTTGTTATAACTATTATTTTTTTTAGGCATTCGTTTTTCGTATTCCATAGAAAAATCCCCCATTGACAAAAACAACTTTACTCAATTATTTTAAAGCAACAATTTTTCACACAAAGGAATCAAACCGGAATATTTATCTCTTTGAACTAATTCCTTGCAATATCTACTGTAATATCAACAAGAATTTTAAACAAAACCATATGCATGCTATTTATAAATAAAATTTCACATTATCTGAATGAAATCTTTTGGATTTGTATTTATTATATACTGTTTTTCATTTTGTTACTCACAGAGGGTATTTTTTTAAAACATTTAATGTATTAAAAACACACACAATTTTATGTTACTTTAAAAAATTAAAATTTTTTTTTGTATATTTTATAGACGTGTAATTATTATACATTTTAGAAAAGTAGATTTTTGTAATGCTTAAATAATAGCTATCTATGTATCCGCTTTATTTATTTTATTTATCTCATAGGCGGGCGAAACCTCCGTGAAAAGAAGTCGGGTGTAGCTTCAGGTTTAGAATACATGTGGCTACTAAACTAACAAGAATTGTAGCTTCAAATTTACATTAAAATGCCAATTAAAAAAGTAAATTAGATATTTAGGTTGCTTTTGATAATTTTATAAGGTAACGTTAGGTTCAATAATAACGCTTATACTATTAAAAAAATGGGTTGCTGTCTCGCATATTGATTGGAATGAATTTAGCACCCCCGAAGAAACTCAATTCTTAGCACTTGAATCAGGTTTTAATATATTCTTACTGTGCCAGAGATTCTAAATTTTGTAGACAATTTTGCTTCTGATTACAATACAAAAATTATTATTGGAGCCGAAATGTTTCATATAAGAAGAACTTGGCTTTTTTTAAACTTTGTCTGGCTCTTGTGTAATGAAAGAGACAAATTTCAATTTTTTTTAATCAGTTAAAAGTTCAAGATAATTGATTGTTGATTTTGGAAAATGTTTCATGACATTATCTATTTAAAGAAATAAGCCACTACTTATGATTCTATTTTCATTATTTAATTATTTCCTTTTGTGTTTTTTCTTCCGTTTTTTAAAACTGGATCTTTTTTGCCACTTTCCCACTGAATATCGAAATATTAACTTAATTTTCAAACTTAACTGTTAACCAATATTTAAGACAATGACTTAAAAAGTAAATTTTAAAAACTGAAATATTAAAAGACGCAAGATCTCATACCATCGTGAAATTTTCGATCTTAAAAAGAGAAAAACAAAAGTCAGAACAGTCACAAATTATTATTTGTTCGAATATCGAAGATGATTCTGCAAAAGTAACATATTTTTTGTTAAAGAAAACGAAATGAAAAAAACATAAGTTTTCTTTTAATAAAATTAAGCCGATCCTTGTTTCACCTTAACCCTTCACCCCTCCACTAATGAGAAAACAGATATATGTAATATATTTTCCTCTTTAAATGCAACAACCTTTGCGCAAAACATTATTCAAAAATATATTTATATAACACGAAGAAAAAAATTCTTGAGTCTGAAACATAAAACACCATGCCAATAACGTTATAGCATACAAAATATTTTATCTGATCTACATTTTTCATTAAAACTAGGTATGTCCCGAATAATGAAGAAACATTGGTGTAGTGAATATTCGAATTATCAAAAAAAACTAATTGGAATTCTCGCTTTTATGCTAGTGCGTTTGAAAAATCATTTTTCATTGTTTTTATCAAAGAATCAGAGCTTCAACATTATAATCAATGCCCATACAACGTATTAATCAATGTGCTTGCTATATGTATTTTTGTTTTTCCCTTTTATAATACAGTTACCGGAAACAACTGTTGTGAAACTTTTTATGTAACATCCTGGTTTTAAAAAAAAAAAATTATTTTTTGTTCCCGCGTAGGTGGTATGTAAAACACCACAATGCCATGATGGGATGTCCGATGAAAAAGAAAACGTTATATAATATACTATCAAATTTATTCTTTTCAACAGATTGTGTGCTTTTGTAGAAAATACACAAATAGTAAAGAAACACAACAGAAAATCAATTATCTAACCCAAGGAGAGGATAAAAAAATAAAAATTTTTAATGTAGGTACCATGTTTTTATAGCGGACTAAAAAGTATAAAATTATAAATAGCTTTTAAAATACTTGTATCATTAGAGACGAAAAACATGGGGCGCATGTAGCAGATACTACACTATTTATAGTTATGTATTGCATACGCCCCATTATTTTCCCAAGTACTTTCATAGCTATTTATTATTTTGTTCCTTTCAGTTCGTTATAAAAACATGATACATTAAAGTTTTCTTTGTTTTTTCGATTTTTGTGATGTGAACGAATTGTCATCCACTTCTGAGCTATGGTCCAAATTTCAAGTCTCTAACTGATGGGAAAGTTTAAAATCAATTACAAAATTCCACCCGCACATACAAAAATCGAGTTAATAAAAAAACGCGTTAACATTTTTTAAAAAAATTGCATCGAATGTTTCAAAATAGTAAAATAATCCAAAATAATTCCTATATCATTATATAATTTTGTCTCTGTCTGCTCCAAGATTTCATGTCTCCCAAATTACTGAAATATAAGGTTTATGTTTGTGTTTTAATGTATGAGACAAAGAATCTTGCAAAAGACAAGAACAATCATACATGGTGACGTAAAACTACTTCGGTCTGTTTGGACAGTAACTATTTTGTACAATTGATGCAATAATGTATTTTCACACTCTCATTTGGCTAGATAATTGATTTTCTGTTACCAAGCATCTTTTCCATTTGTGTATTTTGTACATAGTATGAATGCACACATTCTCTTGAAAGGAATAAATAGGTTTATGAAATTTTCAATTTATATACTTTTCAAGAGAAAGATTTACTTTGTTAGTTATAACTCATAATTGTTAATACAGCGCGTGATGATTTCACATGCAGTTGTCATATTTCGACGGGAAAAAAATACTCTTCACTTTCTTTAAAGATAGATTTACTTAAATTTGTTTTGCAATTTATAAGAGCTTTGGAGGGACCAAACGCATTCTTTTGTAACTAGTTGAACTAAAAAGTAGAAAATAAGAAAAAAAAGTATCTTACCGTAAAAAGCGTGGGATATTTAAAAGTTAAGTCAATACAAGTGAAATTTAAAAAAAACCTCCGATGAATTTTTCGGGTACGGAACCCTAAACTCGCGCTGAAAACATATCTAAGAATACTCCCCAAAATATTATAAACAAAACGAAACAAAAAAAAATCCAAATTGGTTCACCCGTTTAAGCACTACGATGCCCTAGACAGACAAACAGACAGACAACCACACATAGCAGTCCAACTTATAACACCCTTTTTTTTTTGGTTCGGGGGTTCATAAAATATCATACAGAGTACCTCTCGCTTTTATTGTTAATCACTCAATTTTTTTTCTTGAACTTTTTAGTTCAGCTTGCTACAAAAGCGTGTTATTAATTTTTTCAACTATTTTTTATGGAATGTTATTTGCGCTCCACCATCAGAGATTTTTTAGTAAATTGTTGATTCTGAAGATTCTGATCAGGTAGGCGAATTCAATCGGGCGCTTTAAAGTGGGTAAAAATCACGTTCAAAAATTTCGTTACATAGGTGTATAAGTACATAGATACATAGATACATACCACGCTAATAAAAGCATGTTAAAAAAACGATGTTAATAAAAATATTGCCAAAACAACTGACTATACAAATTTGAAATTTGAGCATTGCAAAGGAAGCCCAAGTATCTACCGTCAGTTTATGTAATTTAAGCTTAAGCCTTAAATCTTGAAGGATCTCTTGATATCAAGTTTCTAATTTTTCTAAGCAATCAATTGTTTTGACGATAATCTCAAAAAAAAAATTTTTTCTAACCATCTATCATCCTGTACCTAGAAAAGGATGCTTTTCCGTCTATAAGTGAATGAAACACGTAATATATTTTGTATTCGGAAACAAAATCGTTTTTCGCAATACAACAAAAACATACACTCTACCTGAGTAACATATATAATTTACTATGTGATAGAATGTCTTTTTTAATAACTAATGTATTTGAAGGAATTTAAGGGAATTGACAATAGTATTACCTTTCTACTTTCTTTATTGACAATTATGACATTCTAAAATACTTATTTTCTGTTTAAGCTATCTTTTGACACAAAATATCCTTAAGAAATCTCATAAAATATACATTTTAAGGCGGTTAATGTATTACAACAAGAATTTTAAAATTAATGATTTTTAAATTCTTAAATTCTTTAGTATTTAATATTAGAACAAACAATCAAATAGACCATGAGGCAAAAATTAAATTTGTTTGTTAAATGATTAACACATACTTAAAGCTTCGTGAGTAGCTTCTCTCTTGCGAATCTACCAAACTTCTCCCCATGATTTTTATTCAAATGACTATTATCAAAGAAAATATCTTTTAAATTGACTTGAGTTATTTTAAATTGCGAGTTATTAGCAGCAAACCACAAGTTTATTTTACGAAAACTTTTAAAATACAAAAATTTTAATTGGATAACTAAAACAAAAGGGTGAAGAAACCCATGGGTTTTACGATACGAAAGAAATAAAGATCAACAGAAACAATTATTAAACTTTTTAAATCTGGTTAGTTGCAGCCCTTATCATATGTGATTTTTTATACAACTATATTATAAGAAATTTTACCTCTGTATACTTGTAATATTGAGGCAACCATTATCACTTGAAGATTAGATGATGAGCCGTAATGATTTATACTTTGAAAAATTCATTCCAAAAATACATTAACGATTGAGCTATATGTGTAAAGATGAATGGATGAGCAAATGTTTTTTAATAGATGGCTCTCAAATGAAAAGACATCGATCATTTTACACTGTCTTGTAAAAATAAGAAGGAACCGCAATAGCTAAAATAGTTTTCTCGAATTTTCTCGAAAAAGATACCTACAAGTTTTTTTCTGTGAATACACGTTGAAAGTGTTTTTTAGAGGAGACATTTTAGCAAGCATAGACTTTTCTTCCCTAAAAAATACGAAAAAGTTTTTCAAAATACGCTACGAAATTCTTCATTTTTATAGTGAAAATTTTTAATAAGGTTTATTTATTTAAAAGCACAATTCGAAAAAACAATTTTTTAAATATTATTAGGTGTATTTGTTTGGAGTAACAGAATATTCTCTAGTTAATCGTAATTCACCATTTTGTCTACCTTTTAGTTAAGCTAGTTACCAAAGCGTGTTTTCTAGTTTTTTAGACTATGATTTTTTTTCTTAAAAATTCAGTATAAATATGGTGGAAGCGCAAATAAATGTATATTTTTTCAGATATAGAAATCGTTAATCCTGATAATCCTGATCAGGATAATCAAATAAACTTATTAAATTATTTTATTATCACCGGCTCTTGATAAGTACACCAAATTTGATAGCTAACCCGACATTTGAAGGGAGACAAAATCGTGTTCAAAGGTTCCGTTACATTCCAACATAATAACTAACATACAAACATACTAACATACGTATAAAACTAATAAAAGCGTGTTAAAAATCAACAGTTTTGTTCTTTTAAGGAAATGAAAATTCAACAACTGCTATAGGTATCCCGTTTGAGTTCCAGTTAAACACAGTTATACATACATATATAGAGGTTGTGTGGAATAAGCTATTGTTGTACGAAAGAAATAACTTCCAACTATCACTATAAATAAATAAATAACCGATTCCCCTGTTAAAGATATGATATACTTCCTTAGATAACTTTTGAATCGATTTGTTTTACTTTATAACCATCTTCCTGTTCTCTATAAAGGTTGATTCATTACAGTGAGCACACTTAAGTTTCATTAACTAATTTTTCGAAAAAAATACTTTTATGTAATAACAGCCTAAATAAAATATGTAATAACCTAAATAAAAATTCAAAAGCCTTCTTTTCAGGATGTTACTTGATGTCTTCTACTTTATATTTCCGCCCAGTTCTTCCTATGATGTTCCGGTGTTATATTTTCTTGCCCAGCGAATGTGATTCATTCTTGTTATAAAAGGTCTTAAAAGCCACGTTGTCTCAAGTATAAACATACAATTTCACGTCAAGGACTTGCTAAGGTTCGAACTTTAAACAGCTTTATATAGCTTGAACTTTTTTATATAGTAAATTTCCATTTCGAAACGTTTGTCGGAGATTTGGCAAAATTCAAATAGCTGAAGAATATCTCCATTCAGTTCCATTCAGTGCCAACCGCAAACTTCGTCCGCTATCGTCTTTACTTTATAGGTCCTATTAAGCCCTTACTCTGATATATGATATTCTTAAATAGGTACTAGAGTGTAGAATTTGAAAATTATGTTTAATTTTAACACATATGTATAAGATAAAACCTGTTTTCAACGGAGTTTGGAGCATATAATACGGATAAAATATGGATTCTCTAGAAAGTTCTTGAATGGTCCCCTTATTTTTATGACACAGTGTATAAACATCCTTAGAACACTTTCTAACAAACAGAAAGTAATCACAAGTCTAATTCTGACTCATGATAAATAGCTTTTGTATAAAACTAGTAACTTGATACCCAATTTAAGGAAATACTATGTAATAATTTACGAATGTTGGTATATTTATTGGCGGAAGGATTTTAATCATGGTTTTACTTCGAAGGTTTGAAATATTTTCGAAATATATTGAGATCAAAAATAATATTTTGTATGTACATATTGTTCAAATATAAGTAAAAGGATTATATTACAACACATTCCATTATTTTAGTGTTTACGTGAACAAAAATATGATATAAAAAATAAAAATGAATCCTGGGGATATGACATTTATAGGTCAGACCGATAATTCTCTGATAAATTTAATCATTGTATACATTCAAATTAAAACAATTAAATTTCTACACTTTCAATTAATTTCCACAAGCAACGAACTATAAACTTGTTATGTATTAGCCAAAATGGTAAATCGTATGGGTTTCCAATGTAATGGGAACGATCCAACATAGAATTGAATCATTAAGTTGAACAAATTTAAAATTTATCGGATAGTTTTTAGCCTAGTAGATAGACACTTCAAAACATAAAGATATCACGCAATCTTTCTATTTCATTTTTCGAAATAGAATATCTCCCTAACAGAAAGTTTATAACGAAATACTTATGGTCGATATATTTTCTAAAAGAGTACCTACTAATTTTAGTATTTTTTGAAAAAACAAACTCAATGTTTATTAAATTTCATCCATTATGAATTTTTGAAGATAAAAAAAACGTACTTTCGAATACCAATCGAGTAAGCACATCTAAAATAATGAAAAGTAATATAAAACTGCATTAGTTTTAAATCTTTTCGGAGTCACATTTATATACAAATTTGTTGAATTTGGTAAAAAAGTATTCAGAGCCACTAGGGTCACCATATGTATTAATCTGAAAACAAATACAAAAAATTATAAAAAAAAATTAAAAAACTAATTCCACAACAGATTTTAGATTAAAAATAATAGTTAGAAGCTTGGCTATTATTTATACCGGGTGTATCAGAATGGTTAATATTTGTGGGGCTGATATGGAATATCAAAAGAAGCGTTTTATTATAATAAACATGTGTTCGGAAAGGGCGCTCTTTAGAGATAAAGACCTGAGAACATAGTATTGTTGCTAAGAAGTTACTTTTAATTTTACCGGGTAGAATTTCACATGTATAAATGTTTGCAAAAACCAAATTGACTGATCCGAGCCTGTCTTAAACTTGAATAAAAAAACTAAAAACTCTTATTTGTGCACAATAAATACGATTTTTAAGGCTAAAGACAAAAATTATATAATTTAAAATTACCTAACAAATTTTTATTATTTGTGATTCGGTTCAATATTTTAGTTCATTGATATGATATAGTAGTTAAAGAGAATTGAAAAATATACCCTCGAACCAGGACTTCTTCGATTCATGTCAAGCGCCCTACCAATTAGGCTATTCGAGTTCTATACACGAATGCAATTTTTTCAACTCATTGAATTTTTTAATTTGTTTATCCACTAATATTATTATTACTTTTGGTTTTTGTTTACTTTTAATCATGCATACGATATTTATTTACATCATGATCTCTTCGATTATAATTGATGTTTTTAATATGATGCATACATCGTAAACTAAATATTGAGAAATATCTTTTCTAGTAATCTAAATTAAAGAGAATTAAAAAAATATACACTACCAATTTTTTTGTTTTCAAGATATAAGTGCTTTTGTAAACAATGAACGCGCAATATTTTAAAAAATGAAGGTTTACCGTCTTGGACATTCAAAAAAATATACGGATCATTCATGACATTTTCGTCGGATCAGCATAAAAAGACCCAAAATGTTTATGTTTGATTCACATAGAGATATAAACATTTTTATTTATCAATCATCAAAAAAAGGTAAAAACTTTCTAACCAAAATCCAAATCTAAGACATTTATTTAAAACAACGTTTTTAATAGTAACCTTGACTTTATTTTCGTTATTTACATCCACTTAGAGAATATATAGAAAAATCTACAAGCTATTAAGAAACCAGACCATTCATCACGTCAGTATATTACAGAAATTACAGTGTATGCCAATTCTTTTCTAAGATATAGCTGTTGTAAATTATAGGTTTACTGAAACGACAAAGGTCATATTATGATATGGGTACTTGTTCTATTATATCTAATTATACCATGGATATATGATATATAACAAGGTATACTAAGTTTAGTCCCAAGTTAGTTACGCTTAAAAATTCTGCTGCTAAGAACATAATTTTGGTATTGATGTTCATAAAATCAACTTATTAGTCCATTTTCGATTGTCTTCCGTCTCTCTGTCTGTCTGTCTGTCGACACGATAACTCAAAAACGAAAATATATATCAAGCTAAAATTTTTATAGCGTGATCAGGACATAGAAAGTGAGATCAAATTCTTAAATGAGCAACATAGGTCAATTAGGTTTTGGATCGGTAGGACCCATCTTGTAAACGGTTAGAGATAGAACGAAAGTTTATATGTCATAAAAATTTCTTACATAAAAATAAACAGCTTTTGTTTGAGACATTTTTTCGTAAACATCATTGTTTACCCGTAAGGGAGCAAATTTTATAGTATGTATTATATGGGAATATCAGTTATATGTGTGTGACATGTATGTATGTGTGGCTAGCTTTCTTTACTTACATAACAAAAAAAAAACAAACGATTGCGTAATCAACACTGTCTATACATGGTAATTCAACAATTAACTCAGTCAATCGATTGTTTTCACTTGTTTTAAAATCATTCGAAATCATAGACTTTTGAATTTTATGTGTGTGCATGATTATTGTACATGTTTTGAAAATACCATTTATTTAAATAAAATACTACATTTTATGTGTTAAAATCAATTTACTGAAGATTTTATCAGAAATCGCCATTAGCACAAAATATGAAATAGAACATAGAAAACTGGTGTGCACAGCGTGACTCATGAATGAATGGCATTGAAATTTAGAATGCAATAACTATGAGCCTTGTTATGATTCAGTCTACGCCTAACGGGAATCGAAAAAAACACAAGCTATGGTGGATGCGATCATCCTTAGTCAGATCAAGTACTGCCTGATTATAAAAATTATTCTATTTTATCCCAATCATTAAAAAATAAAAATATTTTAATGTGGAGTCAGTCTTCCGTTATGGCGCTCACGGCTCGCTATCTCAAAAACGGTGCTCTTCAATTTTAATAACAGATGTTAGTGCAATAAAAACCGAGATAATCGCAAAACAACTTATTTTTTTAACCTTAACTAACGCAAGCACGAGCTTTTATGAAACTTTTGAGACAATTTTAAGAACGCCAAAATGAATCTATATACAAAAATTCAGCTCATTATTTCTTATTCTGAGATTGATACCTAATTATAAGACTGGGCTACAGTTCAAATTGATAATTGAAAACAATAGATACCATCAAAGCAGTTTTCAAGATTTTGATAGCCAGAAAATGCAGTTTATAATTTTAAATCCCAACATATAAATTTTTATAAAAAGATATACAAATAACAAAATAAGACAACACCGGAGATGTTTTTGAGGTCGGAGTCGGATCCAATTTTGAAGATGAGTAATATGCAAATTCAATAAGTAAATTTCCTTTCTTTACCTTAATAAATTTTTGTTTTTAAAATTTTATCCTTTTTCAATATTCAATATTTTCAATATTCACATTATCATATTTGAAACACTTGTGTCTTATTAGACTTTACTCCATTTTTTTTTCAACGATAACAAATTAGGTATAAACAATTTAAGAGATTACTTTTACTTCAATAAAACTCCTTGGAGTTTTTTGCATCAAAATTCGCCTGATATCTATCGTCAAAAGCTAAATCTTAAAAACAGATTAAACTATCATCTGAAAGAAACGGAAGATACAGGGAAACACAAATAGTTTTCGGGCTACCTACTAGTTTTATTTTTCAGAAATAATTTTTTTAAACAAAATATAGTTCTTTCCCCCATACATCTTAACAGCTTTTGTATGGTAGACATAGTATAACTCTAGCATCTGATAAAAAGTAGGAAATTAACTCGACATCACATAAGCAATCTCTTTATAAGATTATAGAGTTGTGTTGTACATCAAAGTATACACAGTAACAAACACAATCAGATAATAACAATACGTGTATAAAAAATAATTCTATGTATTCTATGTTCTATTTTCTACGGTTACAATAAAAATATTTTATAGGGTAAGACGTAGTACCTAGAAAGTCCAATGTACATTTAATTTTTCTACAGTTTTTAAACAGATATTTACTGGACAGCATTTGTATGTGTGGGAGGATATTTTATCAGAATAGAAGTAGGCTGAAGACTGATTATCAATATAGTTTTGATTTCGAATAGACTAAAGTTACGAACACGCAAAGTAAAATACATTGAAACTAACAAGGAAATACATGATTGAAAAATGGTAATACAGTGGACTCCCGGTAATCCGGCAAACTCCGGGAATTTGTCGGATTATGGTGTGAAAAGTAACGATTTCATGATCCCAAGACTGCCTTCAGGTACAACCATTAGGATGATGTTTGTTTTATGTCTAATTTTTCAAAAAAAAAACAGTCTTGAGGAATAACAGTACTATAAATAAGTTTCATTGTCATATTTTAATTCATGGCTACAAAAAACACATAAACAGAATTTTTATTCCAGATACTACATCTTCCTCTATATGATGAAATATTTGATGTAAAAAGTATGTATGTTCATTGTCATGATCGATTGAATTCGATTTTGGATTCGACTTTTATGTTACATCAAATTGATAATTCAAATGTTCTTTCATAAATAATGCGTATGTTTTTAAAATCATCAAAGCAAGAAAATTATCATATAAATAATTTTTTTTTGTTAAAATGAAAATTCGATAATTGTAAGCAGAATGTGTTTGAGTGGAAACATAATTTAAAGAAACGAAATTTTATTTTATGCTTTCACAAAGTAAACATAAAAAAATGAATTTTTACATTTCTAAGTAATTTTAGTTACTTATTTGTGATTGCTGCCTATAAGTAATGTAATATATCCTCAGAGCATTGGAGGCATAGTTGATCCGAGTATCCTTTGTGATAGTGGAAGATCTTTGGCTCGAAACCCGGTATAATGGGTAGCTTTTTCTTACTTGATTTAATTTTAAAACATTTGACTTGTATTGTAAAAATTTTTGTCTAGCTGCGATATTCAATTGATAACATTCAGTTAAAAAGCCAAGTGTAGGGTAAACAAAGGATTGTCTCATGACCAACTATTAGCCTACCAACCACCAGTGCAATAGGCAATTTCAACCATAAAAACTGGGTTAAACCTCACTACCCTTACCCCTACTTATTTCCCTTTTTATTCATAATTTTATGAGTTTTAATTTTTAAGTGCAGAACCCTAATTGTCTTTCTAAAATAAAAATAGCCAACGTCATTCCTTACTATTCCGGAATAATTTTCCATAAGACACATCAAATTCTAAGTGGATAAGTAGTTCATTTTTTGATAATCCCATAAGAAAATAAGATTTTTTCGGTATAAAATTGTAATTGTAATTTCCGTATGTTAATCCAGGCAATGAACTATCTGTGTGCCAAGTTTCATCCAAATACGTTCAGCCGCTATGCATGATTGAATAATACACATCTTAGCATCGTAACATGCAAATATCCAATCATACAGATTTCGACATTTATATAATTAGAATTTATATAACTAGAATTCATGTCAGCTCCTTATCTAATACAAAACACTGCTATTTACATGATTATTTGTTGTCCAGACACACCTTGAATAGTAATTATAAAGGTTTTTATTACTTTGATATATGTAACCCTAACACAAATATTTATACACTATCTTTAGACATGGACATACCATGATACTATCAGTAAAATATTATTAGTTTAGTGTTTGTTTTGAAAACATAAACTTATGTTTAAAATTAAGTAGTAAATCATCTATCGTTAACGTTAATGTTTTTGCATACTTTTTGGTAAGGAGCTGGTGGTAGAAATCATCATATGACTTAAATAAGAATAAGTTACATAGAATTTTCTCTAGAGGTTATAGTTAACTAAAACTTTATCAAAATTAACGCCAGAATTGACCAGACCTAATAATTAGTACGGGCACAAAGTAACAAAAGAAGGGCAGAATTATAAATTAACAACAACAAATTATTCAAAGACATCTATGTAAAAACTCATATGCTACGTATTTTTTGAAATTATAATTTTCGAATCATATAAATACACATTGTTTATCATCGTTTTTAGAAATAAATAATTAAAAAACGTGCTGTACCTCGACTTTCATCTCAATGCTTAATATTTTTCTAAACATTAGTTTTTTTCCCCGTACATGTCCGTACGTGGCTACGGGTCTGAGTCAAAATTGATAGATTATAGTTTTTAATGTCAGAGAAAGAAAATAAATTTTTCAAATTTACACATTTATTTTAAAAAAACCGAAAAATCAAATAAATTTTATAATTTCTGAGATTCATGAAAATCATTTGCTTAGAATATTTCGACCCAAAAGTAACAAAAATCGTGTCCATTTTAATGCCAAAGCTATATATTGTAAAATATTAGCCCGCTAATTTTTTTTGGATTCTAATTTCACAATTATGGGTACAGTATCTTCAAAAACATAAATCCATCAATTCTGTTTATGCAAAATTTGAAGTAGATTGAACCAAGGAGTCACGTTGTCTCATACAAACTTTACCTCGCTTTTTCACCTCCTTTGTGATATAATTTCGGGAAATCTTTGCTTATCGGATCATACCACGAACACATCATACCTACAAGTTTCTGGTCTCTATTTTCAGCGGTTTAGGATGTGCATTGATCCGTGCGTACGTCAGTCATTCAGAACAAAGCATTTTAAATGTAAGATAGTAAAACCATTAATTTAACAAAAGTCAATTTTGGTGACTTTCACTTATCAGTTTTTCATTTATAGCTTTCATTAATAATCGATCTTACGGAAGTTACGGAATAAAAGCTGGATTGCTGGATTGAAATTCCTTGATTTAAAAATTAGAACCTAGTTCATCAATTCAGCTGGTATATCTATAGGTTTATTCCATATTATTCTCGACGATAAGCAAATATACAAACTACCAGCTCTCTAAACAGTTTTCTAACCCCAGTAGTAATAATATTATAATCAAGGTTAACACGTATAATCAAGATACCGCATATTATTATAATTAAAAGCATGTATGTTTGCTACCAAAATAAGGTCACACATTATTTTATCTAACTGAAATGTATACGAAAATATGTTCAGAGATTCTCGTCTCGTATTAAAATTTTCATTATTTTCTCAGTTCTATTTATCAAAGAAAATATGTTTCGAGATGGTTTAATATGGAAAAAGAAGTAAGGGAATAATTTAATCTTCTAGCTTTTACTATTTACAATACCACTTAAAATATAACACCAAGTAAGTAAGTTAAATTTTAAATTTGAACAGCTGGGGTACTAAATTTTTTTTACTTTCACCCCATGTATAATTTTTATTTCAAAAACGGTAAATCCACATAGAATGGTAGAAAATATAATTTGGTAGTTTTTTAATTCTTTCCTGTTTCTTTATACGCGTATGAACTCGAGACTATGTCAGATACAGAAAAATTTTTGAAGCAAAAATTATTCGGATCAATTTGGAAGGGGCATCTCAAAAGTACCTTGATTTGGTCCTTCACCATGTCACACTCAGTTAAAAACTACCTCAATTTTGTTGTACTGATGAAAGATTGGTTAGAATATTTTTTATTAAAACATTCTTTTGAAATATCAATAGATTTGACAGAAATTGAATGTAAAGAAAGGTCCATAAATACTTGAAAATGCCCTGAAAATTTGAAACTCTTTTTGATCATTAGGTAAAGTTTTTAGAATGTCCTTTTAAATGTGAAATTGGGTACTTACAATCTAGCTGTTACAACCTAAACTAAGCATACTCCCTTGATATCATGATTTACTACCGCTAAACCAACAGCAAATAGTCACTATTGGACGTCTTCGGTCTACTCATAACAGCCTTCTTTCACACCCACATCGTATCAATCAACGTCATGATGCATCTTGCAAGTGTGGAGAAACAATTTGTGCTAACCATCTCTTCCTAGCCTGTCCAACATTATTTTTTTGGAATAAGTGCTATATCTGCCTTTTTATTTTTATTTTTATTTTTATTTATTTTGAATTGACTAATATTTATTTTATTTTTATTTTTTGTATAATTTTTTTTTTTTATAATAAATGTTAATTTTTTTTTTTTTTAATGTTTGAGAATGTTTGTAAATGACTTTAATGGCATATAATGCATATTGCCTAATGTTTTAAAAAAAAAACGGGTACTTTCTAAAACTTCCCTCAACACGTAATACTACCGAAAATTGGGCTGATGTGAAAAAATTTCAAACAAATGTTGTTTTTTCGAAATAAAAAACAAGTTTCACCCTGTTAGCCATGAAGCCTTCTTCATATAAAATAATTTAGCAATTTTTGCAACATCAAAATTCAACATCAAAAAATGAACCGATACATAATCTCCCGTTTTTTGGTTTTCCATGAAATATTAGGGCGGAAACTTTTTAATAAATCATCCTTTATGTATTAATATGAATAAATTAATAATCATAATCCCCTAAGTATAGAAATATTAAAACAGATTTGCCTACTTTGATAAGCTTCATTCTACACATAAACTTTTAGTGATGAAAACTTAACTAGTGAAAATTGAAATATTAAAACTTCTTTAAAAACAACTAAACTAACACCAACTAGTTTCTATTCACCAATTCCGTTTTTAATTTTTAGTTTCTGCCAAGAAATATCACAGACGTGTATTTATAAACTCAACAGTGTAGTTAATGTTTTATTTAAATGTCATACTCAAGAGAAAATAAATGTCTTTTTACTGTCAAATTTAAAGAAGAATTGGCGTGAATACACAAAATATAAATTCAGTTCATCTTCAGTTTCATATAGAACTACCACAACTTACTTAACATTTCGTAGTCAAAAGCAGTACTTCCTTCAAATATAACGTAAGTGAATTCCCTAATTACCAGAAAATTTGGTTTTGATTTAAAAATTCATCTTCAGGCTTCATTCTGTATTATTAAATTTATTTGATTAAGTAATTTCTACAAAATAATAAACCATATAGCCAACCAGATTTTGGCAATTTTCGATTTTTTATTATTCTACATTTTTAGTGCTCTCTATACTTGTTGTCTCTGTGAACATTGATGGAACTCGAACAAAACAATGATATAAATCGTATAATATATAAGGTAAAAGGTTGCAAATTAGTGGGAGCTACGAAAAGTAATGCTTATTGATCCTAATATCATACCAACTCCAACTCATAGTTTCATAGGGGTGAAAAAAAGGGAGTGTCAACATTTTTTTACAGGAAAATTTTATGTATTAAAATTCTATTTAGAACCCGTGAATAAAAAAATGATCCCTAGGACAAAAAATCCTGGGTATGGTATTTCTTTTTATAAGTTGTATAAGTAGTCTTTCTAAGAGAAAACAAACAATTGACTGAGTTAATTGTTGAAATACCATGCATAGACAGTGTTAATTACTCTATCACACACATATAAGATGGTTTACAAGATGGGTCCTACGGAACCAAGTCCCAGTTGACCTATGTTGCTCATTTACGAATTCGACCTCACTTTTTACGTTCAGAGTACGCTGTAAAAATTTCAGCTTGATATATTTTTTCGCTTTTAGTTATCGTGTTCACAGACGGACGGACGGACAACCGAAAATGGACTAATTAGGTGATTTTATGGACACCTATACCAAAATTTTGTTCATAGCATCTATATTTTTAAGCGTTACAAAATTGAGACTAAACTTAGTATACCCTGCATATTACATATATGCATAGTATAAAAACGTAAAAAATAATTAATTTGTCGCTGTGCTCTTTGGAATGTTCATGCTTTGAAATAAATTTTAGCCGAAAGTCTGAAATTTGAGTTGGCAAAAACGCAAAAGAAGGTTAATTTGTCTAAATGCAACAGATACAAATCGGTTATTGAAGTTTGTGTGATATCATTTGCAGTGTTTTTTTAATTAACGCGATGTAATAACTAATATTTACACCAAAGTGAATATTTGATATAACCAGCTAACTATAATTTCAATCGCATAAGTAATGTTTACTCTCTAAACAAACATGTGCATGAAACTTGTAAATAATAAATTTCAAAATAATTTCATTACCAAATGGTATTTTCTCTTCCTATGTATACAATAATAGTGGTTTTTCTATATATAAAAAAAAAGATCTAAAAAGGATTCGAGTTATGACTATCATGTATTTATATTTCATATTGTACAATATATGAAATTTTTTTTTTATTATTTATTTCGAAAACATTGCTATTGTTATTTTTTTTAAAAGCTTGAAGGCAATATATTTTACCCAGATAAGTGGTTAGATATCTCTAAGGTTACTATACTGTAGTCATTTTACACTGCTTACTTCACAAAACTTGGAAAAAATAGAAGATAAAAGTGAACATGTAGTGTTTAATGAAAAGTGAAACAAGGGAAATTTTCAAAATTTAAAAACCTCCGACAAATAAATTTAAAAACCCCCGATATATTCTCGGTAAGCCGATTATCGGAAACTTAGCTATAAAATGTTCTCAATCAAGTCGGTTCGACCGTTTAGGGGCTACGGTGTCACTGAGAAACACACAGGCGTACAGATAAACTTTAAACTTATAACGCTCCTTCTTAAATCATTATCAAAGTGATGGTCAAGGACATCAGATGAGATGAAAAGAATACTTAGAGAGCTATCATTTTTTGGGACAAATTTTTGGAAATATTTTAATTGAAATTGAAATGTTTGAGCTGAGTTTGTTCTTTTGAATTATTGTTTTAAATTACCTAAAATTTCACCATTTCACTTTTCAAAATGAATTGAGCCAGGTTTATTTGACCATTCATTAACATAGTAATTATTTATTTATTAAAATTATACGTCATGCCTTTTCCAAACTTTTCCAATTTTCACTTGATTATTGGGTTGCGGTCTATATTATTTATACTTTTTGAGATGAAAACCCCAAAATGTTTGTAGTATATACATAATATCTATATTTTAATAATATAAAAATGGATTTTCATAAATAAATCAATATTTGGAAAGTAAAAAGGATAATAAACACAATGTATAATGTAAATATAGGAAAAAAATAAACAAACTGATTATTTATTAAGATTATAAACTTTGTGCGTTGTTCAAGGTCAGCCTGTTGAATAACCAAATAAATTATAATATTTTATTGTTTTATTGATGTTGTTACAGATGTTGTAGCAGCTATCGTAGTTCATTCTTTAAATATCCTGCGTATCAATGTTTGACCTGCATATAATAACTATGTATTAAATTTGTTAAATTACAGAAAAATTATCCATAGGGATAAATGTATTATAGATATAAAGCTACCATAAATTTTTTGACTTATTTGCAACAATTCAAATATTTATGTGGAAGTAGTCCTTAGCCTTAGCGAAACTTAGCGAGAGATGCTAGGGAGCTATCTACTTTGTTCTTATTCTTAAAGAATACTCAATCAAGCTGGGTGCATTTATTGCCCGAGACATTTGAAATTTTTATAGAATCATACTACAGGCACGCCGCTTTGTGGAGTAGTAGGAACAAATCGACGATGTTGGAGAATCGATCATCTTCTTATTAGAAGAAGAAAAAGCAGAAATTCAATTTTATTTCAACCTTCCCAGACAATTAATAATTTTTTGGGATCATAACTTTAAAAGGGTATTTCTCTCAGTGTCTCTCTTGAATAGCGATCGTTATGTTACACTACATAAGTCCACAAAATGTATGTATCTTCATACATATTGTAGTAATTTACGAAGTCTTGTTTGTTAAATAAGTATAAAGAAACAAGTCGAAAATGAATGTGGTAGTATGGAAGTATTCTGTAGGTAGTAACAAAACAGAACTCAGCTATCCAATAAAAAAATTCCTTAAAGTATTCTCCAAAATGTCTTTATAAATTTTTATTTATTTTGTTATTTTATTGCAAAATAAACATAAAAAAGTATTTCCATCTATTCCAAATTTTTACTGCTTAAAATTAGCAAGCTAAAGATCGTTGATTTAACGCAATGTTTTGTTGCAATTCCCCTAAAAGGTAGTCAGGGTAACTGCGCCAGTTTTCAATCTTGGAACATGATTTGTTAGCTTCATTAGAGCCATAAATAAATGAATTGGCAGATTTCAAATCAACAGAAAATTGCAGGTGTAAGCATATTAAAAGCTGCTTCCACTTTAAATGAGAACTTTATATAACTTATTACATGAATTGTAGTCTAAGAATATGTGTAAGATAAATAGTAATCACTTCTGTGTTGTGCGGGTCCTATTTTTGTTACAATCTATTTTTGTTGACGTTAATAGAAATACATAGTTTACCATTCATATATTCACACAAATACTTTGAAGTGATTTTAAAAATTTACCACTTTGAAGAGCTTAAATGAATAAAAAGTTTTATTTTTCTGTTTCACTATTAACGTCGATCTTATACATAGTTTCTGAATGGAATTATTCGATGAACATACAGGATGGGGCAAAGTAGTGTGTGATTTCGAAAAGTAACACACTATAAAGCAAAAATCCATTAACTTTTCTTAATTATAGTCTTAATATCTTAAAATAGATTAAAAAAAAAAGCACCATTTATACATTCACACAAATGATTTAAAAAATTTACCACTTTGAAGAGCTAAAATGAATAAAAAGTTTTATTTTTCTGTTTCACTATTAACGTCGATCTTATACATAGTTTCTCAATGGAATTATTCGATGAACATACAGGATGGGACAAAGTAGTGTGTGATTTCGAAAATGGACACAATATAAAGCAAAAATCCATCAACTTTTCTAAATTATAGTCTTAACATCTTAAAATAGATTAAAAAAAGCATTGAGGCAAAATTATATCAATTGAATTTTTAAGCCAATTGTAAATTGTAGTTTTAACTTTAAGTTAGTTATAAATTTAGTGATGAGCACTTTTGGTTTTGGTCTCACTCATCGCTGTATAAATTGCGATTTCTTTTACAGAATTTTCCTGAAAAAAAGAGTATGAGAAGAGAGAGTAAATATCATAGGTTAACCAACCACCAACAGTTGAAGCAGTCAAAAAACGGAACTGACAATAGTTGGTTCAGATCCTACGATTGGTCATGAATAACTTGTTCAACTGGAAGAATGTGTGTACCTGAATGCTCGTCGTCCTACTGGAGTTATGTTTTGAACTTAATTACATTCATTTTTCTTTAATTTTTTATTTAACACTTTAAGTTATTAAATACAATGTAAATTATATTTGTAATTCAAAAAAAAGTCTATATATAATTTCCATAGGTTAATGCTTCTTTATGTATTTTAAAATGGTAAAATATAATTTGGTAAATTTAATGAATTTTTATTTTACAGTATTTTCAAAAGCACATACACCTCTACCCACACTATATTTTATTATCTAAAATTATAAATCACAATTATTACCCTCATTTTCATTCTAAAGATGCAAAAGGTTAATAATAAAATACAACACTCTCAATAATTTCTAAAGGTTAATAGATTTACGACTCTGATTTATTTATATAACTGAATGTTCAGAATACTGATAAAATTTTGAGGGATACACACTATTAGTCAGCTCTTATCATGAATAATACCAAAGTTAGTGGACTTGTAAGAATAAATTGATTTAGAGGCTTATACGTAAATTATAAACTAACGCTAATTTAAATAGTATGTAATGGATTCTGGAAAACGCTGAGCATTTCTGAAGGCCTCTCATCACAGAGTGATAATTTTTGAGCTGCCTACAAGTACCAAATTTCTAAATTTTTCTAATGTTCTGCTTTGACTAAAAATAAAAATGGATAACATGGTTATTCTTTGTCCACAATTTCATTTTAAAATATTACATAAATGATAAAACCACATCGTTTCAAAATAGTTTATCATTTTCACACATAAAATAACATGCAGTGAAACATAACAATTTCATTATTACGACATACATCTGTACTGTAATTAAATACAAATAACGCTGATACAATAACTGGAATAAAAGTACACAGTGAGTTTTCACACATATGCGAGCTCAAAAACTTGTATACCATGAGCTAAATCTATCAAATTTTAGTCATGCGTTGAATTTCTGGCATTAGATGAGACACTGTAGCGAAAATTTAAACAGTTAGACGTATTTTAATATGAAATTCTGCATTCGATTCGTTAGCGCGACAGGAAATTTTGCGACCTAAATTGATACATAAAAAATTATTTAATTTGCATAAATAATATGCATTTTATATTTGCAGTTTAAATTGACCTTAAATATACTAAACTCACAATTCGGTTAACAGTTATGAAAATGATTCCAAACTTGGTACTCAGTAGTTTTTGGGGTCGTTCCAAAAACCCCCGAGAAACAAGTTTGGAATCATTTCCATCACTAGTAACCGAATTGTGAATTTAGTATATTTTCGATTAATTAATGCTGATAATTATGCAAATTGTATATTTTAAATTTCTTATAAATCAATTTAGGTCACAAAATTCCCTGACGCGGTAATGAATCAATGCAGAAAACCGCATTCAAATCCGTCTTACTGTTCAAATAAATGGGTAATACAATAATTTAATAAGTTTGTGCGATTACCCTGATTATAACCTTCAGGATTAAGAAAAGTAAATAGAAAAATGGTGTAAGTGCAGGGAAGACATTAAGACATTGATTTAGTAAATGAGGGGTGATTGTCGGGCTTAGATTTAAAATATAGTTGTTAACAGCTTGCTGAACTAAAAAGCAAAAAATAAATAATAGTTTTAAAAAACTATAAGCAAACGCTTTTGCAGCTAGTTGAACTAAAAAGTAGAAAAAAAAACACTTTTTTGTTTTAGAAATTATTTAACTGGAGATTTTTTGTATAATCTAATTCTCATTTCGATTTGATGTAATATTTATGAATGAGAGTATATGAGTAAAACCAAATCTCTGTACAAACGATTAATTTCAGTGGTTCAAACAAACCACTAAAAACTACTTTCAGAATTACATACGATCATGTTCTATGTAAAGCGTCTAGTATGCTAATGTAGAGAAATGAGAGCCGTTCTGTCCTTTAATTTGAAGAGGAAAACGCATCAGATAGCAGTAATAAGGGAACATAGGTAGTGAAATTCAACAAATGTAAGCCCGGTAGGGAAAAAGACATAAATAAGTGCCGTTACGATCTGTTTGGTTAAAGTTTTTTTTACATACTTATTCAAATCTCTTTCAAAATTGAAGACATATGACTTATGAGGGATATACATACAAAAATCTGAACGTGCATATGCGCCTTTCTTCCGTAGATTCTCTATATGACCACGTATTTCATTAAAATATTGGGCTAGGACAGCGAAAATAGTTTCCGTGATCGAGATTTTTTATTGTTAACCAGCTATAGTAGTGAATTAATGAACTTACACAGAAACTATGATTTAGTTCAATTTGTTTAAAACTGAAAAACATTTCAATATGAATTCATTCGAATCAGTGAATAACATTTTTTTCAACTAATTTATTGCGTTAATGTTATAAAATAAAAATTTTGCCTAAAAATGATTATTTAGACCTATGTGTTTAACTTAAATTTATGGAAGAAGGGTACAGGCAATACAAAATTCAGGCAATATTTTATAAACATAAGATATCCTTGAAAATCATAAAGTAACTCTTCATATTTTTTATCTTATCTTTCTAACTATTAATGCTTTTCTCGAATACACTTTCCGAATTTAAGCCCATACACTGTTATTTTTTATACTTTTTTGTTTCGTAAAGTATATTATACGTGTTTTCTATACAATCTCCGGGCATTCTAAACAATACCATAATATTCTAGATAAAGTATCGTAAGTTTTTTTATACTATGCATATATGTAATATGCAAGGTATACTAATTTTAGTCCCAAGTTTGTAACGCTTAAAAATATTGATGCTATGAACAAAATTTTGGTATAGCTGTGTAAATAAAAATAACCTATTTAGTCCATTTTCGGTTGTCAGTCTGTCTGTCCGTCTGTCCAACTGTCTGCCAACACGATAACTCGAAAACGAAAAAAGATATCAAGCAAATTTTTACAGCGTACTCAGGACGTAAAAAGTGGGATCGAGTTCGTAAATGAGCAACATAGGTCAATTGGATCTTGGATCCGTGGGACCCATCTTGTAAACCGTTAGAGATAGAACAAAAGTTTAAATGTTACTTATAAAAAAATATACAACTTTTGTTTGAAACATTTTTTCGTAAACATCACAGTTTACCCGTGAGGGTGCAAATTAGGCGTAAATTGTATATTATGTATTATATGGAAATATCAGTTATGTATGTGTCACATGTATGTATGTGTAATGTGATATAGTAATCCACACTGTCTAGGCATGGCAACAATTAATTCAGTCAATTGTTTGTTTTCACTTGTTTTAATCTATCTTCAAACAACTATTACTAACCCAATTAATTTCATTTAAGGCAGAATACTTTTCTTATACGAACAACAACCAAGAAGGAAAACTCGTGCTAACCCATTCCTATTTAAGCAATTTTTCTGAGTGATTTTCATCAAAACAAACCGTCATCATCAAAATATACAAGAACTTTTTAACTAGAATTTTATTTTGTGTATAAATATTAATAAATTGACTGCATATTGTTTCGAACAAAATATATTCATTCTGACTTACAATCGTAGTTCATTTTAAGGAATAAAACAATTATGGAGCGATATTTGAAAAATAAGAATCAAGCTGAGAAAAAACATGACCCTGTTGCTGTTAATCAGAACAGAAGATTTGTATTTACTTCTCATAGTCAAAATAAAAATGGAACACTACTGTTCGAATTGCTCTTATATATATGCCGATGTGTAAAGTATATTACACTTCAATAATTTCAAATGTGTATTCGGTTCTATAAAACCAATTGATCCATAGATACAGTTATATCCAAACAAATTGAACCAAGTACAAACTAATATGTTTCTCATTGGATGAATATAGTGAATCAATCAAAGTTTGACCCAGATTAGTATTAGGTGTCAAGTATTTGATAACTTGGTTTTTTCATATTCAGGCTTGGTATTAAATCTTTTTTACAAAATTATTGTAGTATTAAATTTTTAAATTCTTTATACCGTCTAGCACTGTTAAAGAATATTGGATTGGATGTAATAAATTGCTTCAGAAAATTAACTTTTTGAGAGCGTATTTTAAGGAGCAAAGACAAAATTTTGTTTCTTTAGTGTTTTGTTTTGTTTATTAGATGAGATATCTTTGTACGATCAGGAAAACCAATTAACCATAAAACAAAAAAAGAGTCTCATCTGAACATTTTTTATTGGAAGTTCGGTATGGTATTCTTATTTACTCGATCCAGTTCTATCAAGTTCTATCAAAATTACTTCAGGGAAGAATATTTTTCAGGGATACAGGATAGGAAAGACATGACACTAAGAAATGTATGGCGTTTATTACAATTCTGATATGGTATAGAGTCATAGAAAGTTATCTATGTTAGCATAAGTAATATTACAGGATTGAATAGAGCTTTCCACTAGAAGTATTGTGATATCTCCAACCAGTATAGGCCTGACTCCCATACTGCATTGACTTGCAAATCAAGTATGGCGTTCACCCCAATACTGACATAGTGATATGCACAAAAATATCCTTACCACATAGTTTCGAAAAATATAGAAAATATGCCTACGTGGACAAAGAGGGAGATACAATAAAAGTGCTTCAGTGTATTCAGTGTACTTCTATGAATACATATAAAACTTCGTTTTGCAAGAAAGAGTGCGTACAATAATCTTTGAAAGATTATTACTTCTCTCACTTCTTCGTTTTTTAATCAATATTAATTTACTTTTCAATTAAGATTATGGTATTAAGTCTAGTAAAACTAGACTTAAATAAGTTTGATGCATTATGAGGGAAATTCAGTCAGGCATCTACCTGATTTATGTTTTCGAAAATTACAAAATTCATATTGAAAAACCAAAGAAAGTATGATTTGAATAAACAATATAAAATAAAAATCCCTTCTATTAAGTACTCATATAAAGAATTAGAACTAAATATAAGATGCTAAAAATCTCCTGTTTTCTTATATAATGGAAAATATAACTTTTATGACTTTTTAACTATTTATTTTGTTTTTGATAACCATTTTCTTCAATCCTCAGCAAAGTTTAATAGTATATTGTGGAATAAGTGCGACAAATTGTGAGTTACACACAATAACAAATTTAAAAGAACCAAAATCTTAGTGCTTGCGTGACTGGAGAATGTAAGAGACAATTTTTACGAGCTTATAACACTATATTTTACGAATGCAGGAATAGTTTTCTGTCTTTCCGGATGATTTTTCAGGCAATGGCAAACAGCTAGTTACTCGTTGAGGATAATTGACTTTGTATTTGGATGTCACAAGTAAATAGACAATAGCCAATTAGTTGTATGTCGCACGGAAACAGTGCGGCAATAAAGGACTTGTACTGCATGAATAAAGAAAATAACTATTTCTTTACGCCTGGATGATGAAAATAATAATTTTGTGGTCTTATAAATATAGAGTGAGGCATCTTTTAGTTCTTTTTTAAATGTATTTATATTAAATACTAGATGTCCCGAGGAACTTTCTGCAGCTCCAAATCATTAATAGCTATATTATGCTTATCCCGCCCGCTAAGTCCGTTAAGCCCACTCGCAAGTCCGCTCGATAAACACAAATTTCACAACTATCTCTAGGACAAGCCTTCGGCTGCGTTCACATATGGCTCTAACAAATACCTGTTCACAATACCTGGAAAATAATAAATAATACTAAAATACCTGTTCACTAACTATTCTAGATAAATATGGTGGGAGCGCAAATAAATACATATTATATATTAATATGTTATATGCGTTACTGATATTCGTTTCCTCCATTTATTATATTTAATATTTTCACGCGTGATTCACTTACCTGACGAATTAGGGGATTCAATTATATATATTTATAGATAAGTCCCACAAATGTTACCCAAATAGCACATAAGTTTAATAATGAAATATTATTTCATAAGTTTATTCAAATATTTGCCTCTACTAGATAGATATTCAGTAGTCCATTTAGCAACTCATCTGTCTGTATATTTTTTATGGTTTAATTCTCTTTTAAGATTGAGGTTCACTTAGGCACTTCAATTTCGTCCATCAAAGTCGTAATTGTCTCGGGATAATTATTAGCATAACCAACGGATAATACGTTTTGAATGTTGCCCTTTTGAAATTTTAATAAATGAAGTTTTGGTGATGTAAATATTGAATATTTCAATACGTTTAACAACAAGTTTTCAATACTCCCAAAGTTAATTGAACATATATCGACTCATTTCGTTCTCTGGGAACATAATGCTGAATTTCAGGCACTTGAAGGAGGGCGTAAGAATTTATCAAGAGGCGAAAAATCCGGTAACTCAACAACGAACAAAAATATGCCTCACCCTATATAAAAACATATGTTTTAAAATATAAAGCATAAATGTTATTATTTATTTTAACATAAAGTTTCTGGAAATCATAAACACATAAGATGTTTAAATTGAAAATTGAACAATTTCAAGTATGTAAACCGTAGTTATGGTTGAATTATTATGTAAAAAATAATATATAAAACTTAGATTATTGAAACACTTCGCTAAAACGTATATCAAGAAGATTGACGAATAACTAACTACTCAAAATTTAAGTTTTTCAGAGGATCAGTGTAATATTTTGTAAGTTACTAGAGGATTTGTAAAACGTATTAACATATGTCGAAATAAAACGAAATGATTTCTTAACATATATACGAAGCGCTTCGTTTCCAGGATACAGGATGTTGAAGTTTTGGTGGTGGAGAAAAGCACATAAAGGTTTTTGATCACGTTTGCCTGATATCTTGTAAAAACTATGAAAATTTTGGTTTAACTTTTTTAAATATAAATTCACGTTCTTTCAATTGGAAACATAACTTTGTTTTTATTGTAAAAAGTTTCGAGATATTTGCAAGCAAAGTTTTTCGGGACAGAAAAGGGTTTTCGGGACCAAAATTTTGTGTTGATTTCACTTTAGTAGCATAAATGTTTTTAGGGAGATTGTACTCGTCAAGTTCTATAAGTCAATAAAAGTTTATCTTGTATGCAAAAAGTGAGCCCAAAATGATTCTACTAAATAAAATATAGCAGAATTTTAAGAGCTTTATATACATAAGAGAATTACTCTAGTTATTTTAAAATGATATCTACAATTAGGGTGCTAATTTCACAGTCGATATTATCGATGTATCTCTTAAATTTCAAAACACATCTATACTATCATATTGATAGTTTTCCGACAATATTCTAGTGGAATACATTTATAATATAAATTACATCAGATTGAATTTGCACGATAATGTAATTATTGATTTATTGTAAATTGAAACCATTACTTGGTATGTTGTTGTGTTTCAAAGGTTGGTTCGCTAATTAAATATTTAGGTAACGGTTTTTTGAAAGACCATCATGGTTTTCCTGAAAAATAAGTCAGCTGCAAAATCAGACATTTTACGAATAATTTACGAATCGAAATGGAAATAAAGAAAACACGGCATATTCTTAGTATGGTTTAGATGGAAAATTCGTAAAATATTATAATTAATATTAAGTTAGTGGACCAGCTCACTTTATAAGAAACATATTTACATTTTAACTTTTGTTTATCTCTAACGGTTTAACATAAAATTTTAACATATCTGAAAACCATGCAAAATTTTTCAAGCATTTGTTTCAAATTTATTATAATTTCAAAGTTATAGTAGCAACTAATGTCAACAGCTCACAGTTTTTTAATTAAACTGCAAAAACTGAGAAAATTCTAAAAAAGCAAGCCTATATAGCGTTTGGCGATTTTAATGTAGAATTTAACTAGCGTATTATAGATAGTACAAAAAATTTATCTAAGTATTAAAAGTAATTAGAAATTCAATTCTACTCTACATTTTTAGTAATTTTAACGTCAACTCAAAATATCTATTCAATAACTTTTTTTTGCACTTTATTAAGCATTATTCTCTATCAAATTGATAGTGCAATAAATGAAAATAAATCGTGTTAACTCATCAGACTGGTTCAAAGTTCGTAGTCCATTTATTTAAGCATTTATAAAAGATATTTTATTTGTTTAAATAAATAAATAATTTAAAACTTTTCAACTTTTTTGTACTATATTTTTTCTTCGATTATAACTTTTTTTATTCATTCAATGAATACGCAATTTTCTTAAAAGCATATGCAAATCTTTTAACGAACTATATTTATACTTGTATAAATGCAAATGAAAATTTTATTCGATAAAGATAAATTGGTGTAACGTATATTTCATTTTTCAATTTACATTACTAACTAAAATTAGTCTGGAATTCAATGTGTAACTAACTATCAATACATGAGTGACCTTTTCATTGAGCTTGAAAACCTAGGTGAAGTTTAATGCCCAACATTTTTCCCTAGAATAATTTTTATCGATAAAAGTTTTTTTTATAAAGCTGAGAATGCATTAAAGCGAAGGTTTAAGAAAAAAGAGTGGCCTTTACAAATCTTCGAATATGTGCCTTCATTTCTTACCAAACTCTTCAACCTAACCTACCCCAAGTAAAACGTTTAAAAAATGTTTAATAAATGTAAGAAATGTTTAAATGAATGAGTCGCGTATATAAATCTGTAATATTCTCAAACAAAACACAAATTTTATTTTCTCTAATATAAAAAATATATACCTTACAAGATAATAAGAGATCCCCATGGAGAGATGAAACAGAAAATATTATCTAACTTACCAACAGTAATGTAAAATTGTGATTACCTGTGTGTTATTATGTAATATTGATGTTACTTACACAGTAAGTAGTATCTTTTTTTATTAACATCTACAAAGTCGATTATATGGTCAAATTTTATGAACTGTTAAAATTTAGATTAATGAAATAATAAATTGTTATAATATTTGACGCTAAGAAATATTTCTTGTACCTAAATAAATTAATTTTATATCTTATTAGTATAAATATTATTCTTAATGTAATGGCGGCATACTTTTATAATTTTGAAAAATATTTAAGGAGAAAAGAATCTAAAATTTTCAACAAATAGTAGCTATATAAACTTAACCGATTTCCACACTGGAAGTAGAAAATACTCAAACATTCATCCAAATCTGTAAAGAATGAATAAGCAAGAAAGCTTTATGCCTTAGCATTAATTACAATTTAACGCAACTAAAAGAGTTTCCAATATTTTCCGTTACCTATTCAGCTCCGTCTGAAAAATGAGTCGATGGTTTTTAATTTTAGTATTGACGTTAGTGGACATATGTCTAGCTTGTGTCTTGAAACTAATTCGCTATCGGGAATAAACTGTTTTTGATAAAATTGGCTCAAGAATGTGCTCTTTAATTTTTAAAGAAACATGCTTTATATTATTAATAAACAGGTCACAATATTGCTTTTATAGCAAAGAAAAAATTTTATATTAAAAACTTTATAAACATTACCTTTCACCGTCATCGTTGAAGGCATAATCGCCCATAATTAAATCTCGAAGACGATATCTAGAAAAAAAAAAAAAAAACAATTAATAATCTTGAAAATATAATAATAGATAATATATTATATTTCAATAAAATAAAACATATCAAAACCAGATTTTTTATGTTTACTCATATAAATTTTAATAAATAGGATTTACAATGAAGAATATAGAGGTAGGTATGACGTGCGAGTTGTAGTGGAACAATATTCGCGAGATGATTGCGGGGACAATTTAATACAGACAGACAACCGAAAATAAACTCTATTATTGTGCTACAAACTTGGGACTAAACTTAGTATACCTCGATATATTTCATATATACATGGTATAATACAAATATATAAAATCATCGTGGCATATCCGACCTTAATTTAAACCATTCTACTATGTTTCTTTCAATCAAGTGATTGTATTTCATTAAATCAAACATAAGAGGACATCTTATTATGTATGTTTAGGATGTAAACAGAATAAAATAAACAAGAAATATTTTAAAATTACTGACTAGAAAACTCAAAAAGAATGACTAATTATGTATACAGCGATATGATGAATGAAGAGGTATGCATAGATATGTTGCGTACCAAGCCCGAAATTAAAATAACCTATACAGATCGGACTTGGTACAAAATTATCTTGTACGAATTCCTCTCTGTGCAGGTTATTTTTTACCAAGTTCAAATCTCTAGGCTTGGTGAAATGAGTTTTGTAGTGAGTCAATTCCATGCAACTTATTTTTTATACAAAGCTCATTTATTACACGTCTGGTGGTCAGACAAATATACCTAATGCAAACAATATCATAATATTAAAGTTCGTTCCATGGATATGTTTGTATACAACAAAATGTACTATAAAAAAACTTTTTACAAAAAAAAAAACCGACTTCAAACTATTCCAAAACAAATTAATGTGCCCTAAAAAGTATTATATGTTATTATTTTGATTTATTTTTTGTTATTCAGAAGAATACGCAATTTAGTTTTTACTTTTTAGTGCACATTAATTTGTTTTGGAATAGTTTTTTTGAAGTCGGTTTTTTTTTTGTAAAAAGTTTTTATTTTTTATTTTTAGTGAATCTGAAGTACACTAACTAATTTGTTACTAAAAAGAAATCATCGAAATCACCTGGCGTGATATTGAGTTATTCGTCTATTTGTTGCGCACATACTTAATGCAAATTTAAGACTTATATGGTTTTCTCATGGATACCATTGTCAGAACTAGACCAGATTGAAATGGGACCACACGGGAAGCACCAGCTTTCAAATAGAAAAAGAAATATGAGGTAACAAACATACAAAAAAAATACAGTCGATTCGAGAGCTTCCTCCTTTATGTTTGAAAGCGGTTAACAAAAATATGTGATTGTAGAAAAGAGGTGTTTTGTGTAACTCTTAATGTTATAATTCGCTTAGTTTTGTTAATAAGCAAAATTATAATAGCATACATAAAATTATTATATTGTTAGCATTATATTTCTCGGACCACAATACTAATAAAACATAGTTTATTCAATAACATACTATAAAATTTAATGAATTCAGTATTATATAAAGTTATTATTTTTGTTTTAATAAGGGAGCTTGGTACAAAATAAGTTGTTCGGAATCGACTTTGTACAAAATTCCATTTGTACCAAGCCCGGTGATTTGGACTTATAAAATTGGTACAAAATTAAGTGTACAGATCGGGCTTGGTACAAAATTGTCTGTACAAATCCCGATCTGTAAAATTTCGGTATCAGTACGTAACATACAAACAGTCAAAGCATTCAAGTTGAACTTGAAGATTTAATAAGCACTAATAAATTTTAATGTATATCAAATATAAAACATAAAAACATATACTGGCATACAAATTGAGTATTTTTTTTATATTTATTTAGGTCGGTTTAAACATCAGAGCTGAAACACATATGGTGACCTTTTTAATGCGATTATATTAACTTGATAGATATTCTATCTATCTAAAATTAATGAAAAATTGGTGTAATCATAAAAATGTTAACAAATGAGAGAAAACAACAAAAAAACGTGAGAAGCCAAAAGACATACCGTTTGGCCAAATAAAAATTTTTGGAGATTGAGCTAAAATTTTAAAAAAAATAAAATTTCAAACACTGGGTTTAGTTTCAAACCAAATGGGAATAGATAGCTTTGAATGAGCTCTATTAAAGGGCACTAGTCTGCCACGCCAAATATAAGTAATAAAGAAGAGGTGAAAGTTGTTTACAATTTAAACTTTTACCCGAATCCAGAACTTTTTACCCGACCCCATTTTCAAGGGCTTTGATACCACCATTTGGTAATATTTGTATGACTATACCTAATTTTTAACATTGTTTTTGTTAATTTCATGAACCTGTAACCAGTGTAACTAATCTATCACGTATTTATTCTCATAGAAACTATATGCCATTGATACACTGAACTTGGTGTTTAATCTACATAATTTCATTATTTCTTCCTTTACACCTAAAAAGTATAGTTTTAAAATAATCATTACTGGAGTTAACTATAAAGTAAAAAAATTCCTAAAAATACAAACAAATTTAAAAATTTTTAGCCTAGAAAAAATATTTTTCTCTAATATAAAAAATATCAATTTTTTTAAGACTTTACGGCACACAGTTACAAATAATCGTTAAAACCGTTCACGTATGTTATGATAAAATATTTTTTTTTTTTTTTAAATATAGTTTTATATTTAGTTGCATTTGTGACTCATAACTTTAGCAGTAAGTTTATTCACTAGAGATTTAGTTATAAAACGACGTAATTACTAATGAATTAAACTAACTTCTTATTAAACAGGGTGTCTAAAAATATGAAACCCCCACTTATATTGAAAAAGCTTCGAAAAAAATGACCATTATTCAAGCTGTTTGAAAATAAATTCAAAGGAAAATTAATGTTGGTCTTGAATTAATATTGAAATTCAGCCCATTATAAACAAAATAATCATATTTTGCTGGAATAAGAGAAACATTCTTTTCTCTAATTTATTTTTATAGTTTTTTTTTATTAGGTTTTTGTGGAATTTTCAGCGTACTTTTTCTAGAATTATTTATTTACATCTAAATTTGTCCAGAGAAGTTATAAGGTAATCTAAGAACACTGGCCAAGGGCTATATTGAGAGAATTGCACAACTTTTCCTACGCACCCGGTGAATTTTAAATTGCCTCTCCAGCTTAATATTGATTTCCCTATTTTCTTATGTAATTAAGAAAAATTTTAATTTGGAAAATATCAGCGTTTTACATAAAACAGGTTTGATTGCGTTTTCCTCGGATCCTGTGAAGAATACGAATATTTAAATAGGAAATTTTTTTCTTTATATTCTTTAAATCGGTAATACAACAATATTTATTTCACATAGTTTTGGAGATATCTTCTTTGTACGGACAGAAAACGTCTAAAATTTTTATATTGGACTAGAAAGATGTAAACTTTTTCTTATTAGATGCTACGCATCAATGTGTCACCATTTTACTTCGTATGCATAAAATGAGAGGTGAAAATCCAAGCTGATCGTACTTAAACACGACTACGGCAATAAGATACCCTCTAATCTAGTAAAATTAAGAATAAATAAATATTGTTTCTTTACAAAATAATATCAAATTAATATTTCACCAATATGGTATTTGAATTACTAAACTTCGATTTCATGCATATGGTTTTAAATTATTATAATAATAACTAAAAAAACAATCGAGAAGTAGGTACTACAAATAAATGGTTAACAATTATTTAGAACTGTTCAAATAATACTACATTGTATCAATTGTGTTGGCATGAAACAATAGATTATAATAACTTTACAAATATGTCCAGTCTACCTCCATTAAGTGATGCTGAATGTAGACAGAAGAACATGAAATTGCAAGCAAATATAGAAAATTTTCCGGGTTCCCAATTAAATATATGATCCCACCACTATTTAAAAATTCAAATTGTTTTTTTTTTATTTTACTTTGGGGCGTCATGTCTAGAAAATGGCTCAATTAGGGGAAAAATTTTAGGAATGTTTTGACTTTAGTAACATTGATTACGGGATGATAACTGTCATTACTTACGCCAACAATAGTAATTGAATTTAGAATGTAATGAATGGAAAATAGATGTTACATATCATTCATTAAATATTTCAAAGCAGCAAATAATCATTTGAAGTACGATGACTGGTTAATTTTGGCAACAGATAACGTGTTTTATAAACAGAATTTGTAAAATTTAATTTAAAGTTGTCAAAACATTCCCATCGTTAACAATTCATTCCTAAACAGTTTTCTTCAGTTCCTTTTTGCCTCAACGTATCCACCTTCACGTTCCATACAAGTAATTGTTATTTAACAAAATTCTTTAAATACACTCCTATATATCTCAGGAGTGACTTCTTGAACCCTTTTCCTTATTATCTGTTCTATATGGTCTCCATTTCAAAACGACCATTAACATTCCCATCGAACTTTTTCAGTTTGTAACACCCTGTACATTCGATGTCAGAAGTGAATAGCTGAATGTTAATATTTTCGAAAGCAGAGATTTTTATAAAGAATAACTTACTTTTCTTATAATTCAAGCCTTATAATTAAAAAATTTCCACCAACTTAAGTAGTTTGAATCAACTTAAATAGACAAGCTGTACAAAGTATAAACTGATTCCAAACTCAATTTCATTATCATATATTCAGGCGTTCAACTGTAAACGACAGGCAAAGATAATTTTCCGTTTATAATATTATTGTGGACTAATCTGGATTAAAATCCATACTTATGCTTCTTATATGTATTAGTATAATTACATTTTTGGCAAAATTAAATAAGCGGTTCATTTCTACCTTCTCACCCCTATGCATGGTAATAAGATACGTCAAAAACGAGCAGAAAATGAGATAGCGAGCTAGAACTTTTTACGTGCGTTAAAACTAAAACTCACAGACATGGTAACAATCAAAATTTATTTTTTTTGTAAAAACATTTTTTCATTTATTTTTATATTCACTTCAATTTTAGTTTTGGGCCAATTGAAGCAGGGTGTTTAAACAATTAACTATTTTTATGTTTATTTCTCATGTAAAAATATAATTTGCTGTTTATTCAAAAGTTTATTTTCTTGAATACTTCAATTTAAAAAATAAATTTACTTTAATTAATATGTTAATTAAACCAACTGACAATTTCTCATTTTCTCATTACCTTAAAATATCTGTACAGATTCATTTAGGTACTAATGAATGGATTTTAATGAATTTTTTACCATGTGTAAGGGAAATAGCTAACCATAAATAATAGTAGTAATTTTTCGGCAGCATAGAAAATTCCGTAGATTAAATGTGTTGAATGCGGATCAATCTTAATCGTGAAAGTTCTAAAAAATTAACTATTTTATTCATAAACAGCTTAAAGTTTCCAATTCGGTGCAAAATGCTTACGAAGTTGCAAGTTTTCATTAAATATTATTGGACGAAAGGATTTTTCGTGTAGCCTGAATTTTTTGAACAAAAACGTATTGATTTTGTATTTTACACGGAATAACTAATAAATTATCTTTATCAATCCTCAAAACTTGCGTCAATATGGATTCACAGGCGTGCTAGATTTAAAATTTAGATTTATTTAGGCACTGTAAACAAACTAAACAGATAAATATGTAACATTCAACATAATCACTTATTTAATCTCATTTATGAGACTTCCAGTCAATAGTCATCAGATCTATTTATAGTTCTTTTAAGAACTGATAATAGACAAGTGAAATTTAGAAAATTTTAAAACCCCCGACTCTACGAACCCTCTTCATTAAATTATACCATTTTTCTTAGAGCCTTCTCTAAACTTAACCGATTTTGCAGATTTTCGCCTTTTTTTTAAATGTTTCGGATACGAATAGCTAAGAATACTCTAGTTCCCTTTTTAGGAGCTTCGATGCCGCAGACAGGCAGACACACATAGCGGTCAAACTTATAACTCCTTCCTTTTTGGTTCGGAGGTTAAAAATAGGAACCAGAAAAAACAAATATGGGATCACAATTTATGAATTACAATTATGATAAACGACGTTTCTTTAACACACGCTATAGATAAATTATACATGCATACATAAATACTCTTATGTTAAAATATTAATTAAACTTATTAATTAAAATAGTAATTGGATTTCTAGAACGGTAATAAGAATTTAAAAAAAATTATCAACATTATTCCATCAAAAAAATTCCAAATACAAACATATTGATTCCTGTTGGAAAATTGTCAATTATATTGAAAATAAGAACGCAAAATAAATAGACAAAAAACAGAATCAATCGAATATACTTTTGAATAGAAAAATATCTTTTCAATGCTACTCTTATTGAAAAGGTTATCAAAAGACAATGCCAAGCCATACATGATTCAAACTTATAAGTCGATATTATTCTTAGAATATTGTTTCGTTCTATCAAAACTATTCTATTTTAGTAGAAAAAATTTTAAATAGGGGAGCTTATACAATAAATATAACCTGTCTGTATCACGAAAGTTATTTTGAAATGTATACGCAGATTACAATAGAGGACAGGTTTTTTAACCTAACGCAGAAAGAGCGTTTTAAATAATATACCTCTTGAATTCTTTAACCAATTGTTTTATCTTCGATGAATGGTAAAAATGTGGAACGGTTGCAAAAGATGCAAATTTTCAAAGGTTTAAGAGAGGGAGATTAAGGAGGTTTTATTTTTAAATGGGTCATCGCAATGAGCCTCAGGCTAAGCCTGTACGAGCTCTAGAACCTAACCTATTTTTAAATGGTGGTTAAGTACGTTTGGAAAGACTCTACAGAATATCCCAGACACCCGTATATCCCCTGCAAAATCTAAAATAAACCGTAGGATGTATGATTTGAAATATCTTATTCATAAACCAGTCATTGTAGATCGATAGGGCATATTTTCAAACTTCTGTTTCTAGCTGGAAATAAGTTATTCTTAATCGATGTCGTAACTGATATGAAACAGAAACACTATTTGAATTATAAATTTTTTCTTTACAAAACAAATAATCATTTGATGGAAACATCTTTTCAAAAAACAAATACGTTCGTCATAAATCGAATGTATTTAATTTTACCTATTTTGTGAGAATAAACTTTGTAACTAAAGTCTTCGTCTGTCTTGCCAGCTACGAAAACAAGTCTAAGTAATTCACTTCAGAATCGGAAAAAAAGAAAACATATCCAAACGATCCGACTTCAAGTTTCACAGCTAACGACTAAGGCACCCGATATACTTATTGTTATTCGTAATTTATCAAACTCCATGTATTGTAGAATAGAAAAAGATGCAATAATAAATAATTAAAGAATATAACGTGGAAAAAAGTAATCCTATTTGATGGTTGATATAATAATACTTAAATAATAAATAAAATAATAAAATTTTTAAAATACCATAAAAATCAAATCAAGTATTGAAAATGATCAATAAAATGAAAAATATTGATAAATAAAACATTATTTGATTCGTAGAATTCATTTAAGTCAATTATAAAGTTATAAATATATCAATTCTATTATTCATCTAGTTTACAATCATATTTTTATGCTATACAATGATATGCAAAACCAAATCACAAAGTATGTAGACTAGTCTGTCTATTTTGAGTCTGTCTATCAGGAATCAAAGATATTATGTTAAAATCAGAAATTTTCCGTCGAATTCAATGTACTTTTTTATATAAGCTAAAATGAAGATCCATTCTGGTTAAGAAAAGTTTTAATAAAATCGATTTTTTTTTTTGAAAGAATCGATATCGGTACATGTTTCGATCTGTACATGTTTCATGATGCAACCAAGTCGAAAAAATCTTCTCTGAGTTATTTAAATTTTGGAGGATTATAAATCCCTCCCTGATTGGGGGTATGAAATCGAGGCTTGGTACAAAACAACAGATAAAATTATATCTTTGATTTTGATATTAACATGTCATCTCGCACAGATTTTCTGTGCCTATACCATAGTGATATCGTTGAATGATATTGAAATGATATTGTTTTGAAATATCATGAAATGATATTGTTTTGAAATACACTGTAAATATTTAACCTAGAGCAACGTCAGTTAACTATACTACTTCAATATTCAAATTATTTATGAAATATTTTTGAAATGAAAGTTTTTCAATGAAATCAAATAGCAATAAAAATAAAAATATTTTTGAAAATAAAAAAAAAAACATACATTTATTACATACCGGGTGTTTCGCTGTCCTATTTCGAGTATATATGTTTACAGCGATCTCATAAATGTTTCATTAAAACTTCTCATCTCATTAATTAAACAAATGAGATTTTAATACAAAAAAAGTAGGACAAAATCCTATTGTGACGAACCTGTAGAGTTAATAATAAAATTTTTTCTTTTTTATCTTTCTTTTTTCAAAATTTCGAATTTTTCATCTATCCCTTACAATTTAAAAGACGGGTCCCACGGATCAATTTCCTAATTTTGATTTAAGAACTCAAAGTTACTCTTTAGGTCTAAATCACGCGGCAAAAATTCGAAAATTGCTATCCAATTCGTTTTTGTACCATCAATATTTCTAAGCGTTACAAACTTTAGGCTAAATTTATTATACTTCAGTTAAAATACAGGGTATAAAATGGATCGAAAAAGATGGTGAATAATCTCATGAATTGACTTGGAAAATCATTTGTTTCAATATTGTCTTATTAAAATTTAATTACAGAGACAAGGAGTTTATAATGAGACCTCTATTTGAAGTTCACATAGACATGTCTAACACCTGTGCACACCTAATATGAAAAGTATATATTATAGCAAAACTCCCGGTATACATATATTTGATTTCTATTAAATAAAAAAGTATTGTAGATAATAATATTCAAATAATATTCAAATCGCCATTAAAATACTTGTAAAGGGTGGAACAAAAATAAGTATATCGGATTAAAATTTTTCAATATAAAAATAAATATTTTTAACATTAAAAAGTTGTAGAAACCACTAATATTTAACGTTTTATCACACTTTCCTCAGATCTTAAATTTACAGGAATATTCAGATTTTTCTCAAAATCTTGTATCAAAAAATACCTATCAAAATCATTTCCAGCCATCATAAGTGTAGTGACGAACTTCACCTAGAAGGCTTTTAACCCCTTCCCCATTAGCGACCCCCATGGTTTTCGTAATATCGCATAAAGAGTTCATAGCTATTTTTTAAAAAAAATTAATTTTAATCAATTTCTTCCATGAACGGTTTTTTTTAGTAATTAAATTATCTTTCTTCTGACACTAATTTCGAAATAGTTTTCTTGCCTTAGTATGAAATAGTTATTTTTTATAGCAAAAACGAGAACTAAAAATCTTCAAAAATCAATCGTCCTAAAAATTTTGTACAGGTATATGTCATTGAAAACTACATTTAATCACATGTGGTTAGAAATAACGTAATCAGGAAGTTATTGATCCGGCCACTAAAAGACAGATAATTGGACATGTTAATTTTATATACGAGTTCAGAAATATTTTGTATATTCATTCTCATAATACATATCCATAATCCTGTAGGGCTTGTTAATTTATGTAGTATCTCTATATTATTTGCTAAGAAGCTTTTAGTTAACACAATTAGAACACTGACAATAGTATTATTATTCCCTGATCTATAATACTAAAATTAATTAATGTAAAGATATATTATTATAAGTTAAATAACTCTATACATTATACTAGATGTGAACCACCCACTTCGCTGGGTAACATCAATTTTAGATACAAAGATTATTGTGTGATAACCTTCACTTCATATGCCGTCACTTATCTCCTTTTGTTCACAATTTCATCAATTTTATTATTTTGTTGCGGAATCCTAATTTTTTTTTAAAACAGCTCATGTTACTCGCTGATAATGAAGAATCGGTTAAGTGCTTAGTTTTTGAGTGAATCTATCTATTATAATGTACCCACAAACTTTCATTTTTCCCCCTTTTCACCACATTAATAGTTAGTTAAATAACAAACAAACAACCTTACTTTCATATTTATAATAATATACAGGGATAGGAGTAGGGGTAGGAAAAAAGCGAGAGTGAATGTGTTTGTTTGTTATGCTTTCACGCAAAAACTACTGAATGGATTTGAATAAAACTTTACAATAATATAGCTCATACATCAGAGTAACACATAGACTATAATTTATGTAGATATTTAGCAGTTACTCGTCTGCCTCGCTGGACGATTTCGAAAACTACTGAATGGATTCTAATGATGCTTTACAATAATATAACCCATTCATCATAATTAAACATAGGCTATAATTTTTAAAGATACTGGCAGTTACCGCTCGATTCGCCGGAAAATTTCTATTTTAAAAGCAAAGGGAATATAGTTTGGATTCATAGTAAAAAGTATTTCGATAGTACCTAATGAAAGGGAGATAAGTTAGGGCAAAGTGAAGTCTATAACGCAGTGGTCTTTACTTTTAAAATGATAATTCTCCAGCGAAGATGACGGGTATCATGCTAGTAATATGATAAATTAAAGAGGATAAATAAATTTGCATAATGCTTAAATCCAATCACTTTATAATATAGCACTATTCGCGTTTATCTCCACTAATTTCTAACTAAAAATACATTTCTATTAAATTTTTATCTGCTCTCTATTATGGATTATGATCAAGCCAATATGTGAACACTGTTTTTAGATTCGCTTCCTGAATATGTAAGTATGTATGTATGTAAGTTCGTGCGTGCATACCTTTCCTGACATTTACCATGGGCAATATCTTACGAATAATAAATTAAATATATTTGATAGAGGTAATAAAAGTGTTGAAAATATATAAATATATAATCATATTATAAGAACATTGAAATCGAAAAGGTAATTCAAACCAAATTCTTAGGAGTATTATAGGTATATTCAAATATTAAATGAAACGCCCAGATCGATTGTGTCTATAAAAAATTTAACTGCCACTACTATTACATTAGGGAGTTTGTCTCCGTACAATATTGTAAAAATTTTTTGAAACGCTAATGCGGTCGCCCTTTGTGCTCAGTTGGTTAAGGCGTAACCAATTCTGTCCGCGGTATGCTTAGGGTAGCGGGTTCGATTCCCGCCGTCGCAACAAAATTATTTTTATTAATAGTTGTGATGTGCTGGTGTAGTACATGGTATGCATGAAGGAGGTGCACTCAGGCACTGAAATAGAGGTGCTGATAAATGAAATTATCAGCGGAAAGGTGGTAAAACACATATATGGTATCACAATGGGCTCTATAGCCTAAGTGTGTCCTTCGTGGACAGCCAATATAACCTAACCTAACGATAATGCGACTATAATATGCTTGTCATCAGTTTCTGCAACTATGTTTATTATTAAAAAAATTTTAGTTTCTTAATATTAATAGAATATTTCAAGGTTTACACCCCCCCTCCCCTCCCCCAATGTACCAATTTCTATGCACTGCTTTTACCACAAATCCGACATTGCCACAAATCCGAAATTTTCTCCAAGATGAAAACTTTTTTGAATCTCAATCACCGATTAATTTTTTATTCTTTCATTAGGAAGGTACTGTGTTAAAAATCACAATTTTAAAAGAAGTTCTAAAATAAAACTTTGTTTATTGTGATCAAAGGACTTTGACCGATCATTTACCGTAAAAACTAGTGAACATTCACCGTACTTCGGCGTAAACAGCCCAACTACTTTAATTGATTCCTAAATATTCAATTCATTCTTTTAATGACCTTTCCTACATATTAGATAATTATTGTTTTAGGTATTATAGGAGGTTTAGGTATATTAAAAATAATCTTTATCTCATATGTCCGATAATTCAGAAATATTTAAATGTTAATTGTTTTTCTCTCCCTTACGCATGACACGGTTTTTATTAAAATTATCATTTGCCACGCATATTGTGTTACATAAGTTCTTACTTCCACGTACAAACTACTCTGTAGAATGTGGAATATATAAATATTGTCTTGAAAATAGTACATATGACTATTTTAACTATTTTATTATTAGTCCAGTAACTTTATACTTTACAGTCTGCGTAATCAGGTAGTTCTGTAATTTTGCAGACCTGAATTTTTTATAGCATACTCATGACATAAAAAGTGAGGTCGAGTTCGTGAATGAGCAACATAGGTCAATTGGGTCTTGGGTCCGTGGGACCCATTTTGTAAACCGTAAGAGATAGAACAAAAGTTTAAATGTCAAATACGTTCCTTATAAAAAAATAAACAACTTTTGTTTGAAAATTTTTTTCGAAAACATCATTGTTTACTCGTGAGAGCGCAAATTAGGTGCAAATTATATAGTTTGAATTATATGGGAATATCAGTTAAGTGTGGTGTAACAGGTTGGCTGATAAGTCCCCGGTCTGACACATAGATGGCGTCGCTAGTATTAAATGCATATTATTTTTATATAGTACCAACCTTCAAATGATTCGTGTCAAAATTTGACGTCTGTAAGTCAATTAGTTTGTGAGATAGAGCGTCTTTTGTGAAGCAACTTTTGTTATTGTGAAAAAAATGGAAAAAATGGAATTTCGTGTTTTGATAAAATACTGTTTTCTGAAGGGAAAAAATACAGAGTCCGGAAACTCATTATCAAGCCAAGTTTTTGCTTCCACTGTATTTTTTCCCTTCAGAAAACAGTATTTTATCAAAACACGAAATTCCATTTTTTCCATTTTTTTCACAATAACAAAAGTTGCTTCACAAACTTACAGACGTCAAATTTTGACACGAATCATTTGAAGGTTGGTACTATATAAAAATAATATGCATTTAATACTAGCGACGCCATCTATGTGTCAGACCGGGGACTTATCAGCCAACCTATTATGTATGTACATTTGGCTATCTTTCCTTATATGACGTAAAAAAACAAACGATTGCATGATCAACACTGTCTTTACATGGTATTTCAACAATTAACTCAGTCAATTGTTTGTTTTCACTTGTTAAATATTTATTATGTAAATGATTGAACGCTTCTACTCATATAAAAGGTCCTAAACTCAGTACGAAAAATCTGTTGATTTAAATTAAACAACCTTAAAATAAGAAATTCATTGAAATTGATATCTTCATACTTTTATATTTTCAATTCGCAGAAACTTAAAAACGGAGAAAACTGTTATGTTTTCTTACAAAATCATGACCTTATTAAAATAAGATGAAAACCTATAAAATCTCAGCTGTTTCGTAGAATTGAAAACAAATGCATTTTGATTCATTCACAAATTTTCTTTCACTTTAGACATATGAGATAAGATAATAAAATTTTATTTCAAACTCGTTGGGGAGATAAATAAACAGTGTGGTCCATTTTAATCTATACACCTAAATATCTCGTTTTGCAGCTAACCAATCAGAAAATAACTTAGACAAAAGTTGCAGAGTTTGATGGAGGACGTCATGTTCTGTCATCAGATTGGACCTACTTCTTCGGGTTTCTTTAATAGCCAATTTAGATCCTTAACGGTAAGAGAGGTCCTTAATGCAATAACACTTTAAATTAGAAAGTTGATCCTCATAAAAAACAAACAATTTTTGTTCAAATAATATTTTCGAAAAACATAAGCTTTCGGAGTAAATTCCACTTAAAAATATGGCATTATTTAATCGAAAGAAACTACGCTTGAAGTTTATCTATAATTGTAGGTCAAAATAATGATGCTAGGAAAAAAATTTTGCCATAGGTGTTCATAAAATCACCTAATTAGTCCATTTCCGGTTGTCCGTCCGTACGTCCGTCCGTCTGTGGACACGATAACTCAAAAACGAAAAAATATATCGAGCTGAAATTTTTACAGCGTACTCAGGACGTAAAAAGTGAAGTTAAGTTCGTAAATGAGCATAATAGGTCAATTGGGTCTTGAGTCCGTAGGACCCATCTTGTAAACCGTTAGAGATAGAACAAAAGTTTAAATGTAAAAAATTTCCTTTTCAAAAATTAAACAACTTTTGTTTGAAACATTTTTTCGTAAACATCACTGTTTACCCGTGAGGGCGCCAATTAGGCGGAAATAGTATAATATGTACTATACTTGATTATCACTTATGTATGTATCACATGTTTGTATGTGTAATGTGATAAAGAAATCAACACTGACTATGCATGGTATTTCAACAATTAACTCAGTCAATTGTTTGTTTTCACTTGTTTTAAATTCCATTTCGTCAAAAAATGTTTTAAGCAAAAATTAGGATCTAAATTGTCTATTAAAGAAATCCGAAGAACTAGGTCAAATCTGGTATCAGAACATAATGTCCTCCATCAATCTCTGCAACTTTTGTTGAAGTAATTTTTTGTTTGGCTAACTACAAAACGAGATATTTAGGCGTATTGATTAAAATGGAACATCCTATATATACACTACACAGGTTACAAAAATTTAGTCCTAAACTCCCACTTGTTTAAAATCGACACTGATTTTGTTTTATTGAGTTTTGCACGTTTTTTCTTGACATGTCTACAAGCTATCACATTTTAAATTTCCTTCTGTAGGTATGATATGGATATCAGATAACACACAATACCGACATATCATGATACCAAAATATTGATATGACACGCCGACACGTCACAAACATTGACATGTTACCACTTAGTTACACAGCATATTCTTTATTTTTCAATTTTTTTTTTTCAAAATTCAATTAAAAATTTTATAAATATTTAGTTAAAATTTTATTTTATTTCTAACAAGCTGTTCTCGCAGTTTCGTTAGTGTGGTTTTACGAACCATTAAATTGATTCAGGGTTGCCAGATCACAAATTTTAATGGTAGATCTCATGCTCTTTTACCCACACGCCTTGTCGCTTTTTTTTTCATATAATCTACCGCTCTTTATGGATTTTCGCTAAGGTTGGCCACTTTTTTTGACTAAGATGATCGACTTGAGCGTCATTGTCATTAATTCGAATTCGGATTATTATAAAACAATAATAGGAAAGTTTTAATCATCAAGATTAATAGTTATCTACTACGGCTTGTAATAGGGTATTATCGTTAATCAAAAATAAATTATGAAATTTGAAAAAAGTTAAAATTTATGTAAAAATATACTTAAATATTCTGATTTCGAGTCATAAAATCACATTTTTCTTTTAAAATATTAAAATTAAAAATCGTAATTTTTAAACTTATTTCACGTGACCTAAAACTCGGGTAATCCCTGCTGTGAGGTCATATCGGTATGAGCCATAGACCTTAGTTGGTTCAGTATAGACAGCTGGGTATAATATATCCATAGATAATAAGTACTTATATTTATTATAATCAGATGTCTATGAATATATATCTGTCAAGCTTATTTGTATTATTTCGTATAATGATACCGATATTACGTCATCAAATTTTATGCCCGCGTTTTTGACAGTTTAAAAAAGGTTTAAAATTTAATTTAAGTTTTTGGCAAGAAAGCGTGTGTACTTTTCCGAAATAAATTTTTGGTGGCTTTTTATTAGCAAAATCAACATTTTGAGGTACTTTTTCAAAAATAATGAAATACCGTATTGTAGTCAATACCGTAGTTATATGTAAATTATGTATGAGTTAATTTGTAAGTAAATTTATATGTTATTAATATGTAAATATCGAAACTAATTAATAATAATTTTATAGTTAATTTAATAAATAGTTAACGATTATTAACTGGTAATTATAATTGGAAATCTGATAATATATATATACAATATTATATATACAGGATGTTACAAAAATTGCACGACTCTACATTTTCGAGTTATATACAATAAAACAATCATTGATTTTATCATTTATCATGGGTTTGTATTCCCAATACTCAACAATTAAAAGAATGGGATTCATATAACCATCAAAAAAGTATAAAAAAAATTATGGTGTGATTCACCAAAAATTATTACTTGATTACAAAACGCTAAAAATGCATATACGAAACACTAAAAAAAGTCAAAGTTCGAAAAATTTGAACATCAAAACGGATTTGAATGCGGTTTTCAAAATTTGATTCGTTAGAGCATCATGAAATTGATTTATAAGAAATTAAAATTATGCAATCATTTTATAATTGCATTTTAAATTAATCGTAAAAATACTAAATTCACAATTCGATTAATAGTGATGAAAATGGTTCCAAACTTGTTACTCAGGGGTTTTTTTGGTCGCTAAACACGAATATCGCGACAGAATCGGGCACCAAGTACCTAGTGCCTTGAGTACTCAGGGTTTCCCCCGCGTAACAAGTTTGGAATCATTTTCATTACTATTAATCGAATTGTGAATTTAGTACATTGACGCTTAATTTAAAATGCAATTATAAAATGCATATTTTTTTGCAATTTTCATATTTTATTTTCTTATAAATCAATTTAGATCACAAAATTTCATGACACTCTAACAAATTGAATGCAGAAAACCGCATTCAAATCCACCTTTCTGTGATTCGTTTGCGCGGCTAATACATTCTAGGTCCCAAGTAAATCTTCCAACACTCATGCTATTATACTATAAATCATGAACAAGCATTTAATATATTACGAAAAAAATTATATTTGAGTAAAATAATTTTAGCATAACTTTTTTCTTAAAATTCTTTAGAATTACTTGTAATTTTCAGAGGAAGGCTGCTCGTTGCTGGGCAACTTGGCAAATATTTTATAAACTTCCTTCAAGAGGCGCCCGTAGTACTCTCATAAATCAGAATGGCAACTGTCTAGGTATGTTAAATATGTGCAGAACTATCATCTGGAGGAAACTTAATCGAAAAAGTCTAAAAATAGCCTTAAAATTTGAGGCATATGCTAGGTATCTGCCAAACTTAAAAAAAGCTAAAATGTATGAAAATGTATTAATTTGATTAATACTTGTATCGTATGTGTTGATATCTCGAAAGCAATTAATTTTTTTGTCTGTAATTACAATAACAATAAGTTTTTTAACACTAATTACAAAAGAAAACGATTTTGATGATTTTGATGCATGACAAAATAATTTGGGTAATTTTTTGTTTTTTTGGATTTTAGATTTTTTGTTCTTTTTCTAGGTTTGTATAAGAATGTGATAATTGAAAAATCTACGATTTAGAAACCAAGTAAGAAAAATATAACAGAAAAACTGATATAGTTAAACATTCAAATAATCTCTTTCTTTAACAAATAAAAATATATTATAAATTAAAACTGCAAATCATTTGCATATGAGCAAAGGAAATTTGAATAATACCTACTTCAAAATAAAAACATCAAATTTATTTTTAATATTTCAACAAGTGTAGCAATTTTTATTCTATTACACCATAATAAAAGAAGCTACAAAAATAAATCACGCAATAATAATAAAAACTATACAGAAAACACACACCACATGAAAACTAGAGCACAAAATATTAAAAAATTACAATTACAATAAGGAATATACATTTTATTTAAAAAAATAATTATAGCAATAAATAACTTTTTATATATTTAAAAACAAAGTAAATACCATTTTTAAAATAATTAATTTTAATAATTAAACAACCACACACAAAAAAATTCAATAATATTTTTCTGCCATAAAAAAAATTTATTAAATATTTAAAAGCGGTACAAATTGTTGCAAGACATGCATTTATCAAAAAAAAAAAAACTTGAACCGAGCTTTAACTAAACATGATAACTTACTGTGTTGGAATTCGAATCATTTTTTTATTTTAGTTTAATTTTTCACAAAAATTTTCAAAAAAGCAACATTTAAAAGTATTAGTATCACAGCGTGTATTTAAAAAATCACTTGAATCGCTTTCAAAAACTTTCAAAAAATCACATTCACTTTTTTCCACCAATCACCTAAACCAAAATTTGTTTTAAACATAAGTTTAAATTTAAAAAATACTAATTTCAATTAAAATTAAATTTTTCTCCATGTTTGAAAGTGTTTCTAAAAAAAACATTTTTATTTAAAAAGTTTATGATCTACTTTAATTTTTTTAGGACAAACTCATCTAAGGTACAAGGATACTAATTAAAGGAAAATTAATTTGCAGTAAAAAATAATACAATTCAAGTGCTTGAAGGGTATAAATTTTATAGTCATATACCTTGGAGGTAAAGGGGTAGTGAGAAGTTCCTTTTCAATATCGCGCATCGCGCCAAGAATTGACATATCACAAACGTCAGAAGTTTCAGACAGTGGTATACCACAAGGAGATGACGTATGAAGATGACGGCCATCGGCAATTCGCCGAGGTCGTGGCGAACCTTTTACTGTGTACAGGATCACGAGACACGTATACAATTTTCTTTTTTTTAAATAAATAACAACAATAAATTTATTTGTTGGATGTAATGAAAAACTTTGTAAGACGTGTTCGTATACAGTAGGTACGACGCGACGCTTTCACACTGACTGTCGAATTATAAAGTTATCCTCATGGCTATGTTGTCAGTATTTGCGCACAACTTACACGTTGCTAGGAAACATGCTGTTTTTACCTGTGATATAATAATGTTTGTAGTTTTTCACTTAATCATACTGTAAATGAACCCTTTATTTTAGGAAATGTCATTCGGTAGTTTACTTACTTATCAATTGTTCACATGCGATCGCGTTCCACATGCTTTATTACTTCTTTCAATTTATTTTAGATATTCGAGAAAATTTCTATTTTAAGAAATCTACAACTTTTTTACGACAAGTACAAGAAATAGAGAACAATAGAGATTTAGCTCAAAAATTTTAGGGACCCGCTGAAAATAATTATAGATAGTTAAAAGGTTATTAAAAAATAAATAAAAATTGCTGTCACTTGGAGCTTTTGAAAAATCAGGAAATTGAAAATTAAAATTAAAAAAACAGTTTTCCTGAAACTATTTGAAAACTATACTTTGGGAAAAAAATTTTAAATGGCATAATTCTGCATATTTTTATTTTATTCAACTTTTTAGCAACAAAATTGGCTGAGTTATGCTACTTTTTACGAGACTACTTTTATGTTATTACAATTAAAAGCTGATATGAGCAAAACACCAAATATTGTCTTTTCGTTCATGTAAAAGTATTACTAAGGCACCACACTTTTTCGATAATATGCTCATATCAGCTTATAATTATAATAACGTCCAAAAACGTACTTATCATCGAAAGTAACATAGCTCAGCCAATTTTGATTATAGAATGTCGTAAAACGATTAAAAATGTGCAGACTTACATCAGTTGCAGCATTAACATTTAACTTTTTAAGTTTTTTTAGAAACTTTTCTTTTCATTTTCCATTTCCCAATTTTCCAAAATATCGACATGAAAAAATACTTAACCTATTATTTTACACCCTTTCAACAATCAAATTTTCAATGCGAATTGTAAAATTTTTAAGCTCAGAAGTTAATCAGTTCTCCATTGCTTGTGCTATAAAGTTATAAAACCAGTTTGACATTTTGTATATGAAGAAAATTAGGAAATGCATTTTTTGATTTCCTCGCAAGTAATGTGAGGTTTTAAAGGGCTCTTGTCAAAAATTTGAACGTCTTAATTTTTTTAATTTTTATAAAACAAAACCATAAAGATATTTTCGGAATTTCTTAAACAGATTCTTCTAGACTTCTTATGAAATCTGTTCTCTTAAACAATTATGTATATTAATAAGACTCATAAAGATGAAGTTTTAAGGTTGACATAATACGCATCCAATATAACCAAATATTGTTAGCTTGTGCTGAAAGCAGAAAAAGCATTGCAACATTGCTTAATAGTCTCGTAATATTCGTCAAAAACTCACAAATTTTTCGAATTCTTAAGTAGTCCCTAAGATACCCAGAATCGAAAGTTACATTTACACTCGAGAAAGGCTGCTAGATGCATACCTTTAGCCTTTTTAATATGTTTGATCTTAATATTCAATACACACGTAAATAATGCTCAAAAATCTTTCGGATTATAATGTATTATAGTTAAACCATGAGCTTAAACTATTATAAGCTCTGGTTACAGCCTTTTATAACCTCTTAAACTAGATATTACAATTTAATCTAGAATGGCTACGGTACTAATAAGTACCGTTTTTTAATCTTTTCAGGATCACGTTAATAATTGATTTTGATATAGGTGTTAAATAAGCTCATATTATTATAGCCTTTTTTAGCCTCTAAAAATCTTTATTACAATTACATTAGTCTTTGTAGAATCACGTTAATAATTGATTTGTATATAGGTTAAATTCAGAAAAAATATCAAAAATATTCAGCCATCTTATATACTACAGTGCAACCTTAATATAACGAACCTCAATATAACGATTTCCTCGATTTAACGAATTTTTCGTAATCCCCTTGAATTGTCCATAAGAGTCAATATAAAATATACCTCTACATTACGAATATTCTTTGCGTACAACCTCTATATAACGAATTTTCAACTATCAAGAAATAGTATAAATACATAGCAAATACATATACATATGTAGTAATTTGATAAAAATGTGTTATCATTTATTAGTATAAGTACGTAATACATATTGAGGTGAATAAAACTATTCTTTTACCTCTTTATAACGAATTTTAGACCAATCTAACCTCAACATAACGAACCTCAGTTCAACGAATTACTTGATATAACGAATATTTACTGGTTTCCTTCAGATTCGTTATATCGAGGTTGCACTGTATTTCTGTATCTAGTTTATCTGTTACTCCGCGAGATCTTCTTTATTCCTTTATCAATTTCCATGATTTATCCCTCATTTTAAAACTTGTCGTGCTGGCTAATAACAAAAACTAGATCCTCGGTCTAAAAATGTACCGCACCGATTTGATTTTTAAGATAAAATTTTGTTCATTATGTAATTTGTATATCATATCTGTAATAAAATTGCCTATACATAATAAAATACTGTGGATATTTTGTGTTACTTATTATTTCTGTAGTCTGTTGTTAGCCACGGGAACCGCACTGCAAAATTCAGCACATTTCGAATAGTTTTACATATTTATTATAAAGACATATTATACAGATAAAAATAAAATAAGTATCTAGCACCCTTTCGAAAAAAATTCGATAGACATGCATTTGTCGGCTCTTTTCGGGCGAATATTACTGGACTATAAATTTCTTATTATACATAAGCATTATTATATATATTATATATTATACAGAAAAAAACTAAAGTTACTAATTCTACAGTCTATTTGATCTACAAAGATTAAAAGCATTAATTTATTTATCAATTAAATTTACTGAATTTACTACGGTTTAGCATCCGGCCATTTTTTTACATTTACAAGAAAAAATTCGTTTACCGGTACAATGTTGTGGAAATGTTAGTTTAACCTGTGTTCATCGGTGGAGCTGTTTTTCAAAAAATTCACTATTTATCGAGTAAGTAAGTTAATTGCTGTTATCTCCATGTATCGAAAAAAATAACATTACCATTTACAAATCGCTACTAAACCTACAGATTGGATGTTCAGGATATAAACAAAAATATGTGAAAATAAACAATTGACTGAGCTAATTGTTAAAATATCCTGTATAGACAATGTTGAATTTATCTTTAATGAATTAGAAAAGTTCAAGAAATCTACAAATTGCGGCCTCACGGCCGCTATTTGTTCTATAGTTTTCGAAAATTTGCAGTATTTTCTAGAAAATATTTTTTGTTTCATCAATATATTTCTAAGCGTTACAACGTTGAAATATATTTATATATACAGGACATAAAAACAAAAACTATTAAAGAGAGAACTGTTTTACAGAAAATGTTTAAAAGGAACATGTTTAAAGTAAACCTGTAGGAATATAAAATAAACCCTTGAGGAATCTGTTTAAAGTATATCATTCGATTATATATACGATTTAATCATTTTTGAAAAAGTTACGAAAACAATTAGAAGACTAAAATGTAAAAAATTAAATAACCATAAAAATCTCAAAATTTCATGAAAAGTCGTACGAGCGCCTCCAAAAATATTTCTTGATTTTCGCTTAATATTGAAACATTTTATATTAAATCATGAATACATTAGTTAACACTTTTAATTTTGTTAATTAGCATTTATTACATAAGTTACATATAATATAAAAAAAATTAATCTACAACGTCTACAACGAATCATAATATTACGAAAATTTACCTTGGAAATTGAAACTTAATTTTCCATACCATCACTAACTAGTAACTACACAAATATTTCCAAAATTATTTTAAATAAATTGTTTTCGTTTCAAAAGAATTTGATTCGAATTATTTGAAAAACTCAACAATTGGATCAAAGGACAATAAATGTTTGAACCATTCTGTAATTGTTTACTCCATCTGTAATTGAATGTTGGAACTAGTTGCGCATAACATTCGCTCAATGGGTTAGTTAGTTTCTTATTTTCTATATTTTGTAAACAATAATTTGACATTTAAATGCCGTATAACCTATGAAAATTGTTTAAAACAGTAATCTTAAATTTAGAAAATATTAAGTTAAAAATTCTTAAGGCACATTAAATTGAGTGGAAATAAGATGAGCTTGCCGACAGATTTTGGTCCAGATTCCGGAGGTCGTATGAAAGTAAGTCAACCCTTTAGGTAGAAAAAATGTTGAAGAAGTGACGAACGAAGCATCAGTAAATAGTAACGATCCGATACGATCCACACTGAAGTAATAAGCCAAACATGTTTATAGTGTGCCAAAAATCGCGTGTATAACTATAAGCTCGGACAGAATTATTGGCCAGATTTCGACCATAAATTATATAACATATATGCGACATTTGTCACTTATAAACATGTTTTGGCCTTTATTGATAAATCCTGTATACTTAATTTCAAAGCTTTTGTCGCTTCGCTACCGAAAGTGCTTTAGTAACATATATAATTTTTAATAGGGAGTGTGTATTGTGAAACCAATTGTTTATGGAAATATAGCTCGATATTTCGGTAAAAAACGGGAGGAAGATGGCCATACCCACAAATGGACAGTTTATGTTAAGCCGTATAACAATGAAGACATGTCAACTTACGTGAAAAAAGTTCATTTTAAATTGCATGAAAGTTACGCTAATCCTAATAGAATCTCTACAAAACCACCATATGAAGTATCGGAAACTGGTTGGGGTGAATTTGAAATTGTCATTAAAATTTATTTTCATGATCCCAATGAAAGACCCGTAAGTGTATAATTCCAATAATTATTTTAAAATTACCAAAATTTATATACTTTCCTTATACTTTCACTGTTGTTTTAGACAACGATGTATCATATTTTGAAACTATTCCATACATCTAACAGAGAAGCTGGTAGCAATGTTCCAATAAACTTGATAGCGGACGCAACGAAAGGTTTAGTGTCTGAATCGTATGATGAAATTGTTTTTCAAGATCCAACACAATTAATGCAACATTTACTGACGAATACAAAGCCTATATCACTAAATCAATGGAAACATGAAAGTAATTGTAAGTAATACATTTTGTAATTATATCCAAGTTCGCTGTTTTGGATACGTTTTCTATGATTTTTACTTTATCGCATTGGGAACTAATTTCGTGAATACAACGGAAACGTGTAACAAGTAAAGATATGATGCTATTTCTTTTTAGTTCAATTTTTGTGTAACAATAAATATTCATCCTTAAAAAATGGCTGCGAAGGAAAATATTTTAATTATTCCAAAAATTTTTAGAACAGATGCGCGTTTGTTAAACTTACGCTACTTAGTTATAGTCACTTATAACATTATCGGGTAACCTAGCAGATAGTAAGCCTTACCAAGATAATATTTGAAATGAGTATAATTTTGAAACTACCTGGCTAAATACTTATTCCCAAAAAAAAAAACTTTTAACAAAAAGAAAACCGACTTCAAAAGATAAATTTTATTGTTATTTTTGGATCAGTGTCAGCCAAGTTAATGTAGCAAACTGTTCTGTCAGAGTTGTTTCCTTGGCTGACACCGACTCCAAAAATAACAATAATTTTAACTACATTATATTATCGTTATTTTTTACTTTTTAGTGCATATTAATTTATTTTGGAAAAATTCATCTTTTGAAGTCGGTTATCTTTTTGTTAAAAGTTTTTTTTATTTTGTGATTTTTAGTGAATCTGAAGTGCACTAATTTATCACTAAAAAAGAATCATCGAAATCGGTTAGCGTGATATTGAGTTATTCGTCCTCTTGTCGCGCATACTTAATGCAAATTTAAGACTTTTATGATTTTCTCATGGACGCCGTTATCAGAACTCGATTAAAATGAAATGGGACCACACGGGAAGCACTACCTTTCAAATAGATAAAGAATCATCAAAATCGGTTCACTCAGTCGAAAGTTCTGAGGTAACAAACAAACAAACAAAAATACAGTCGAATTGATAACCTCCTCCTTTTTTGTTTGAAGTCTATTAAAAATTATATTGACTTTTTTCCCTTATTTCATTGAATATTAAATTTTAAATTATTAAACTATTTATATAATTTGAAATTTTTATCTTTACAGTTGAAGAAAAAAAAGAAACAACTCTGAAGAATATTTTAGAGGCGAAAGGAAAAATAAGGGCTTCGAATGCTCAACTAAAAGAGCGTTTAAAAATATTTAAAGAAACTATATCCAAATTCAAAAGTGAAATTGAAAAAACACAAAATAATCAAGTTGGAGTGCTAACTATTAGTTAAAATATTTTTTAAATAACAAAAACAAAATTTGTTAATTTGATGGATTGAATTGACATTAATAAATTTTTTTATAAATATTTTTATATGGTCTCGTTTTAATCTTGTTTTATATTGATTGTAATTATGAAGAGAAACACAAATAGAATTTCAAAATTTCAGACTTCAAAATTCCATATGCGTGTTGCTACACCAGTAAGAATTATGCCTTTTTTTAATTAAAAGAAATACATTGTCAAGAAGACTGAAACTTGAGACTTGCTTGCCGCGTCTACGATCAAGAAAATTATATAATTTATTGTTAATTTTTTTCTAAATTTACGTTAGGCGTCATAGTTTGTCTCGCCATCAAAAAATGTAACGGTTTGATATCAACCATCTTAGAACGACAATTAACGGCAGAAGTATATCAATTCGATATATTTTCTGTTAGCATATGAAGCACTAATAAATCGTACCCAAACTAACTTCTAACTTGATCAGTGGCAACAATTTGGGAGCAATAGGTAAATTGCACCTATTACAAGGAATAACAAATTTAGGCTCATGTGATATATCGGTAACTATTCACCGAATCGTTAGACGAACACGACTTTTGTATTTTTTAGAAAAATATAAGAAAACATATACACCGCATGCCCACGCCTAAAAAACATTGTGATTACCTCACTGTTGAGACATTGCATATGCGTTGTTTCTGAACTGTTGGAAACTTCTTACATAAGAAAACTCTAGGTAGTAAAACAATAAGAAAATTTCAATTTCCTATTTTTCAACACCGTTTTATTGATATCGGAGAAAATGACTTTTCTATTTGTTATTGGATTACCATCAATTTCAAGCTTGTGAGCGAAATCATAAATTTTTCGAGTACCGTGAAAAAGAACGCCCCGTTACCGAGAATTTCCTTATGAAAAGAACACATATAACACTCAATGAAGAGGTAATTTTCAAACATTTTTAATAATCGACCTCTACTCTTATATCAAAATCTGAAACAAAAAAATTCGGAAGTTCTATTTTTTATTCATTTCCAATGAATATTATTTATATTTTAACTGGTCAAAATAAAATTTCTAGCAAGTTCACTGTTATTCAAAAGGTGTGAAAATTGGAAATTGGTTTGAAGATGAATGCAAATATGAAAAACATCAACATAAACATCGATCAATATATAATGCACATTTTTCTAGGCCAAATATGCAACCGATAGATTACACTGAAATGTATAAACCGAAATTCAAAGCACAGGTTAGTACACCTTGATTAAATTATAATCATATTAAAATTGTATCAACAGGGAGTCAAAATTCAAATTTTTCGTAAGTTTTTAAAAAAATCGCTCCTAAAAAGATTGGCCAGTACGGCTGCAGAATGAAAAGTTACTCATTTTAATGAGAATCAAAGTATCTTCAAAACTTATTAAAATATAATATGGCGAAGAGCCCTACCGATTGCGTGGTGAAAGGAAAGCGCAAACTACTATTTGTACATATTTCCAGCGAAAATAATAAATGAAAATATTATCGGAGTCCATAGTTCTTAGTCTAAAAAATTAATGAGTTCACCGATTATAGTTTTTAATTTATGTAATAAATTATAATCTGTCTCACGACCCTAGCAAAGAGTTAACTTTTTTTCGAAAAGGATGAGTCAAAACGTTTGACGTGTCAATTACAAAAAAAAAACTTTCAAGTACAGTCAAATTGTTACAAAAATCTCCTATTTCAATAATATAGGTCATGAAATGTATTTAACACATGCATGTATTTCCTACATTTCATGGCCTTAGTTTTTCTTTAAGAAATGTTGACATTATAATAACACTGTTTAAGTTCAGATTAGGCGAAATTTCCACAAAAGGTTCTCACAAAAATTCATTATCGTTTTGATAAATGTAACACTGCCACCATATTAAAATTTTTACTGTAATAGTCCGTATTCCCCAAAAAGAAATGTAACGAATTACATTTAAAAAATATTTATAGGGTCTAGGATCACATACTTTAATGTGGAATGGTGAAGAATTTTTACAAAACTTTGCAACCACATATGACCTTACCTACAGACATTTTAAAAAAGGATTAAGCGGACCCATTCCAAAAAGGAAGCGAATTGAACTCACAGAAAATTTTGGAAATATAACTAAATACGATGATGAAATAAGTTCTTCATTTAAACATTGGGAATACAATCAAGATAATCGACATTTCAGTGAATATGGAAATGAGTATCTTCCTCCAAAACCTACCGATTACGTAAAATCACCATTTCGTAGATCGAATAAACTTTTAGGAAATAAATTTTCATTAACTAAAATACAAATGAAACCAATAAAAACACCGATAATTGAATTACCAAAAACTTGTGTTGGTAAATAAAATTTGACCACAACTAACAATCGAATGTAGGTTTGATTTTAAATGAAAACAATGGGAAAGATTTTGAAAACGTAGTTTGTTCAAAATTTAAAAAAATAAGCTGCTAATTTGCTACTAGCAGTTTCGTACATCAAATTATAATAGACGATAAATTTATCGTTTTTCCCTGCAAGTTTGCTAATAAAATATCTTCATGGTATTCTCCTATGAATGGTTAAGTTCAAAAAAACTCGTTGGGAATATTTTGGAAATATTTTGGTTGTAGACAAACTGCGTTTTGAAAGTCTGTCCCTTAGTTAATTGTGTATTGAAACTATCAATATATATTTAAAAAGATTTTTTTTTTGAACACTTGTAGGTTTAATTACAATATTTTTATAAATTTTAAGCAACAATATAAAAAAAATACTTTTTTTTATTACAAAAGTGATTTTAAACTAAATATGAATGTAGAATTTGTTCGAGGTATTTTATACAATAATTTAAAATATAAATGAAATGATTTAAATTCTTTAACTTTATTTAAAAATGATGTAAATTTAATTATTTTGAACAAATGCCAATATTAATTTAAAATACTAAACTTGAGTTAGTTGAGCTCCCTCAATAGATTTATGTATCAATATCAACAAACAATCGAGGTATACTAAAAAAACCATTCTCCTAATTGGCTTGCCCGAGTAAGATATATATATTGCACTTTTTTTTAATTTATGATCATAAAAATTCTACTTCATATGAGAAAAATCGACTTTATTCAATAATTTTGAATTTTCAAATTTTAGGTGGCGATTTAAAACTCGAAAATATTCCTTGATCATTCTTGAAATCTAATACGGCTTGTTCAGCAGAAATAGACACAACTGTTGATCGAATAAAAGCACGCGCAATAAAACCATGCTGAATAAGCAAAACTATTTATGCTGAATAAGTCCATAGTTATGACAAATGACAAAAATACTCTTGGCGGTAATTTTTTATATTGTTTATTCAAAAATTTTTGTTTTTAACTATACCCGTGTTAAAAAAAACATATTAGATTAGATTTAATCCTAATCTAAAAAATCTAATTTAACGTCGTTCCGAAAAAACTAATTCGTATTTAAATCCACTCAAAGCTTTAAATCGAAATGAATGAATTTAAATCGGATTCAATCGGAAATCGAGATTTTGTCATAATGATATTTCTAGTATGCTCGCCACCTTAAATGTTTTTTAGTCCTTATACTTTTAATAATATCAGACCGAGCGCACATCGGTCACATTTTGGTACAAAAACAAACCTAATATAAAATTGTATGATTCTACTATAAGATGCATAATAATACACTAAATTACTACGGAAACCTTCATTTTATAAAAAAAATTAGACAATGAGTTATGTGATATAATAATTAAAATTGAATAAAAACCCAAACAGATATCAAGAAATTTTCGTCCTTTGAATTCTATCACTACTCCAGTAAATATGAAAATTTGCATGTGTAAGGAATTTTCAGATTCCACAGGCTCAATTAAAGTTAGATACAAAAATAGAAAATGTTTTAATATTCTACATAATATAATGCCCCCTTTATTAAAAATAAATATTTTTTAAATTAGGTAATTTAATCTTTTTATTAATTCGAAGAATTGTGAATGACAAACGACAAATGTGCCATTTATCAACCAATTTTTTATAAATAATTGTTTGTAGTCTTTAAAAAGCTCCGCCTCTTAAAAGTAAGCAATTTTTGTTTTATTTTCTTCACAAACTCTAGTCATTTCCTTAATTCTTGTAATTCAAATAAATAGTTATTGCAACACATTGAAACTTTGTCTAAGTCTCTTATGTAAAATACATGCGTTAAAAAGTCTAAATTGAATGTGCGCTGCAGTCTTGTATTATTATTAGCAGTTAACATTTACCCAAAACACGGCGCCACATATTCGCTTATTGACGAATACCAAACACATTTTCACTTATTTATTATTCGCTATTTGCTTTATCCCAAATGTAATTCGCTATATTGACGCGGAATGCCGATTAAAACAAGGCAGGGCTGAGTATATAAATTTTATATAATTTAAAAAATAAATCTAAATTCATTAAGTAAAATTTCAATTCTCAGCACAAGCTTACTATAGGCGGCTAAAACAACGGACTCGTGTATTTGCCTTTTGAAATATTTTTAAGAAAAGTATTTGGCATCTACAATTATATGAGTAGCTTAGTGTTTGTCACCACGCGAATGTATAGCACGGTCTTAGCTGCCAGTTATTTGAATTTTAAAACAAATCAAAAATTATTAAATATAATATTAACAATTATCAAATAACATAAATTTTAATTTAACGTACTAAAATAAAAATAAGCAAAATAAATATTTACAATTCACACAATCTACCATAAACAACGACTCTGTGGAGTGTCCTTTCTTTAGGAACAATATAATTATCACTTGATTTGTTCATAATTATTACTGTGAGTAAATAAATAAAATCGAAAAAAAATCACAGTTTGATTAATTTTTCTGGCAATATTCTGTAGTTTTGGAAGTGATTACTTTTCGTCTTAGTTTCTATATATATACATCACAAGATAACTATTTTTAAAAGGAATTCACAAAGTTTTAAAATGGCAGTGTTTTTAACAGACTTATTACATGGCATAAACAGTGTGGCACAAAAATGAACGATATGATTTTATTTTTTAGAAACTGTTTTTTGAGCCGTCCGCAATTAAAAACAATATTTGCAATGAAATAGACAACAAATCTTTGGGTTCAATTAGTGATTAAAAAATTATCTAGCACCCAGCTGTAACTTCGAATATGACAAAGCTAAAATATTTTTATTTGGGGAAATTCTAAAAAATGCGGCATTTTTTATGGTGGCCACAAGATGACTATTCATGTTTATCTGTTATTTTGTTTAGAAAAATCATTTTATTAATCAAAATAACGATTCTATGTGCCACTCCAAATTTGCAATTTTCGTGGTGGTGGATGCGAATACAGAACAAATGTTCAAAATTTTTTTTCGGTTTAATAATCCTTGCATTTGTTATTCAATTACATTTGTATTAGATCAAAAATAAATATAATTATCGTTTTAATAAAAAGATAAAGTTATTGAAATCGTTCATTTTTATGCCAGCCTGTGCAAAAATATACAATTTTTAAATATTACTATGATACGCTGGTTCTGATCGTACCGATAATCGATCATCATACTGTGGTAAAAAAAATTTCGAATTAACTACAGACGTTCTAAAAGAATTTGTTGATTCTATAAGACTGTTTTGATCAGATTGTGAACTAAACCCACTACTTTGACTTGATGATCGGCTTAATGGTGTTAAGTTTTTAAATAATATTTGATCAGTTCTAAGTTTCGATGTTACAAATTCACACTGATCATGTTTCCAATAACCACCAGCAACCCACGATTCCTGAGAAACTTTTTGAAAACGAGTCGGTGATATCAGTACCGATTTTTTTACAAATATATCAGGAACTTGTTGAACACCATACTCCTTCTGTCGAAAATGTGGATTAACTTTATTATTTAAAATAAAATTTGCATTTGTACTTAATTTTAAATTTTTCAATGAATCACAATAAGTGTCAAGAGTATTTATTTCAACAGTATTTTTTGGTGATATTTTAATTAAATTATCAAATTTTAATGGTTCATTAAATAAGCTCTTAGATTCATTACTTAAAAATAAATTTTCGTTTGGTCGATGTAATAAATTATTCTGATTAAGATTATTAAAAAAGTTTATATTATTTTTATCAATACCATTATTAAATTCGAATGTCTTATTTGTATCTTTTGAAAATAAATTGCGTTTATTAATACGAATTTTTGAACTCTTTGGTGATGTATCTGTAATGTTTAAATTGTAGACTTTCACTTCTTGTTCAGACGTTAGAAGTATTTGAACAGCTAAAAATAATATCAATGTTGAACAAAGAACCTAAAAAACAAATATTTTAGAAATTAAAAACAAATTATAAGCCTTAATTCTTTTTACAAAAGTTGTAAGTTTTTTGAGCTTTTATCAGATTTGCTGACGATTAGTGAATGAACAAAATCACAAGGTTAACCAAAAAGCCAAAAAAATCCGCAGACCCCCTGTTATCTCAACCCCCGTTATAGGTATGGCCAACCCGCGAATCAATGAATGAGCGTAATCATGTTAAATAACCGTTAGATACACGATATTGTCCGAATATCCTTACCGAACATCAAAGGTAATTAATGAGAAGTATTTGAAATAAAATTTCAAAATTTCCTATTACCTAAATCAATTTTTTTTTTTATTATAACTAGTCATCATCAATATGAATTAGCTAATCGTAATTATTCTAAGAGATATGTTATTTGTCTCTAATTGTCACTCTCTAATGCTGCGATGCTGCATGAAAGCAAGTCTCAGTAGTATTTCTATTACTTGTGTCCATTTGAAAGGCTTGAGATACTATTTTTCTTGGTAGGAGAGTGAATTGTTGCTTCCAGGCACGTACATACTCTCAAGTGCCAATGAATCATTAAAATGAGCGAGACTCTTAATTGCTATTTTCATTCAGTCTATTATACATCGAAATTTACATTCAAAAATATTAATACACTTACCCGGCTTAGAATATTATCTTCAACCAAAGCTCTCTGTTCTTGTAGATATAAAGTACATCCCCAAAGTAAACATCCCAATAAATTCCGGAATCTGGCTACTCTTCCGTGAACAGACAAAATCATTTGTGTACAAATACCAAAAATAGGTACTAAATACATTGGTTTTGTAGATACAAACACACAAATAGATGCAAACATTTTTGATATTTGAGAAAATATTCCATCAAAATAGCTAGCCTGTGGAAATATTTCATCAAAATAGCTAGTTAACTTTAAAATATATTTCCAACTTTCCATTCCAGATAAATGATTAGAGATTCGAAGAACATCTTTTGTAATTATAGCAGTAGTTGTATTCATTTGTTGCAATAATGTACTATTCACTGCAATATTTTGTGTATTTAATATTGTTAATGTGAAATTAACGATTGAGATTCCAAATAACATTAATAAAAGTAATTGTTTTAATTGATACATGTTTACTGAACAATCGTTTATTGTTAAACTTATATTTGAAATATTTTCTAAATTATGGCTAATATTAATAGTACCATCCGATTGTAATGAATTTATTGGCACTGCGTCCCTGCAAAAATCAAGTCGTATTTTACTCAAAATATGAACATAAATTGATAACATGTTATCCAGTCAAATTAGTCCATAAAATATAAGTAAAGTTACAAAAATTCCCATAGAGCTAAAAATTGATATGAATGTTCAGAATACTATTGATTATCAATGAATTGTGAAAAGTCCCCATCAATCCCCCTTGTGCAAAAAATTTTATTGAGGGGGGAAGTTTGCAAAAATAGGGTTTTCGCATTTTACAGCAAAACGGTGAGTTTAACAGCAAAAATAGTTCAGACAAAAATTATAGATAATCTGATTCTGTACCAAATTTAATTTTTTCAATTCTTTGACCCGCTATATCATGAAAACGGCAGTACTTATGAAAAAAGGTGCAGAGACACATTTTGTAGCAAATTGAATGATCTAAAATTTTTGTCTAAAATATTTTTGCTGTTAAACTCACCGTTTTGCTGAAAAACGCGAAAAACCTATTTTTGCAAACTTCCCCCCTCAATAAAATTTTTTGCACAAGGGGGATTGATGGGGACTTTTCACAATTCATTTATAATAGTATTCTGAACATTCATACCAATTTTTAGCTCAATGGGAATTTTTGTAACCTTCAAAGTGTAATTTGACTGGATAAGTTATAATTAACATAGAGATACACGAAGTTAGTTAGTTTGAATTAGTTTGGTTTTCCGGATTTTTCTTAAGAAAATAAGACTAACAACCCTTAAATAATTACTAGTTGATTCGGGGTTATGTATTTCATATCAACTTTTTTTGGCGGGGTAATGTTTACTATTAGTATACCAAACATACCTTTTAATACTTTTCTTTACGAACGGTTTCTTGAAAAACATTTCCCAATAAGTTTCGAACAATCTAACATAAAACGGCAATGATTTTTTTCATTTTACGCTAAAAATGAATAATTAAATCGTTTTAAGTTGCACTTGATATTCATAGTATTTTATTATCAAACCTGCAGAAAACATTTGATAAACTCTCTTATAATAATAACTTACATATTAGTGATTAATTTTTCTACAAAACTGTGTTTTTATTTCAAAAATAATGCTTAAAATTTATTTTATTTCTTTCAAAGCATGTTCACTTCGTGGGGTAAGTGTAAGTAGTTGTTATTCTCTTTGAATTTTCAGCAAGATTGACTCACCGGTAAAGCTGTGTTTACATTTCTAAACTTGAAGTATTGAAGTTACTGTTATATTTACCTGTTTGAGTTACATACATTTCTACGAATATGAAACAGAATTTTATGTTGGTACAACTTGTTGTCGGAAGAAAGCATAAAGTATTGTACACAAGAACATAAGGACGTGAAACTCGAGTGAAGAGAGTAACAAGAAAAAAGGCTCCTATCTTGGAGAGGTCTAGTCCTCGGTCGTGGCGTACTTTGTACCGTGCGTCAGGCTGTCTTTTGTTTTCAATCAATTGAAAGTGTTTGAAAACAATTTCAATTTCAATATAGTTTATAGCACCCGTGGCTGAATTTACGGCGTCTATCTGGGTGGAGTCTAAGTGATTGAAATTGTTTTCAAATGTAGTCATATATATATGTACATATACAAAAAAGGATGTAAAGAAACTTCGTTCCCACGGGGGTCCCACGGTTAAAGGGGGTCCCACGATTATAATCGTTTTTTTATTCTTCGGTTTTTATGATGAATAATAACCCGGAATATTATTTTAGAATATTTTATTCTCGTTTTATCAGAAAAACCTCAGCGCTCAGCTGCTTAGTTCCACTGCGACGTAAAACGCTGACATAACATAATTTTTGTTTTTTGCATACACTATATAAACTCGGTAGAGCCTAAATGGGCGAGCGGTCTAAGGCGTTAGACTTTGACCGTTTGATTACTTAGACTTAGGTTGCAGATTCGAATCCAGGCAGCGGCTGTGTGAACAATTATAATTAATGGGAGCAGTGGAATTTATCACATTGTCGTCGTTTGGATAAGAAAGAAGTAACCGATTCCACCCACATCATAAATATAATTGTAAAAATATGGGTATAGTTAAATAAATAAAGATGAACAATGGGTGGTCTCTGTTAAAGGCGTATGTCAGAAAAAAAGAGTTTAAATCCCATTATTATTATTATTTAAACTTGTTGTAAGTGAAAATGATAGTGCTATTAAGTGTTACAAGAATTTTTGCTACTTCTAGTTTTTTAACGTCATTAAATGTCAGTGTTTTACACCGCTTTGCGGAATTCAGTCATAGAATAGTATTTAAACACAACCCTTGATTTACGTAATTGAAAAATGTAAACTAACTAGGTGTATTTGAATTTGAAATCAGAATGTCTAAAATTATTACTTGGCAAATAATCGAAATGATGATCACGTAAACTATTATACTTAAAAATGAATTAACGAAGGGTTTAAGAAGTTAAAATATCTATTTGTATTTACTCCGTAATTATTTTTTACTGATCATGTACCTGCTGTTCCAAATACATTAAATTTTACATATAATTATGATAATTTGTTATGTAAGCTAGTCTGTAGTACACTGTAGTGGTAAAATGTATTTCTGGGTGCTGCTTCACTTTCTACAACTAAACTACTAAACAAGATACTAAAAGATATCTAGGTAAAAATTTAAAAATACTGTCATTTGTTTTGAATCATTATCGTAGCTTAGAAAAAAAATTAACGTACTTTATTCATAATTTAAATTATGATTATAATCACATACTTAAAACGAAATTATGAATTCTAAATTAAAGTATAATATCGAAAATCTATAAATAAAATTATAAAGTTGTCACTTTCTCTTTTTCATAGTTGATTTAATAAGGTCCATATAATTATCAAATTCTTCTACTTCTCTATTCAAATTAATTACAGCTTCAGTGCATGCTTTATACTTCTTTCCAAAAATCTTCCATTTTTCTATTACCATTTGTGTTTTCTGTGAAATGTAATTACATTTTTATTCATAGATATGGCTTATAAAGTTCATAAGTTTACCTGCCCGATTTCTATCATCATAGAAGCTAGTTCTTCATCCATGTTATTGATTTAATATTGAAGTTAAAAGAACAATGATAAAAATTCCAATCAGTTTTGTAATTCTTTAGAATGTGTAGACTGTGAGCTAAGCTAGGCTTATTAGAGTAATGAATAACCAACAAAATCGAAACTTTTCTCATTCCCGCCTTTTGGCATGTTTTGACACTTTATATTATGTTTATATTTATATGACAGTTTAAATGTCAAATTCTGGTATATTTCTTGGGGAAACTTTAACGTACCTATAAATCGAACTTTTGAATGTTAAAATATTTGGATGTGTTTTGTTCTTAATGGAAATTAAAAAAGTATGTTTTTCAATGAATATATTGCACATAATGGTTTTTATAAACTTAAGGTTTATTACTTATAGTATCTAAAGTACAAAATTAGATGTTACACATTAATTTTATAATAATAGTACGTGAAAACAATATTTGACATTATTTATATTTCTTAAGCCACTCGGATTTCGAAATTTGTAAAATAGTTGCTCGTCTTGTTATATCAGGCTCTAATAAGTGCCTAAAACAGTATCTAATGTTAGTTCTTTTTGGAAACATTACCTCTCGATTCTAATATAAAGTTTCTTTGGAACAGGTGAAAAACAATTGACTGAATTAATTGTTGAAATACCCTGTACAGAAAGTATTGAATATCAGTGCTTGCATTATTTTTCCTGCAAATTTTCAATTCTCTATTTGTTATAGTTTTGGAGAAAATGGACACCAAAATTTGTCCTAATTTGCTCCCTCACGGGTAAACAGTGACGTTTACGAAAAGATGTTTCAAACAAAAGTTGTTCATTTTATAAAGAACATTTCTTACATTTAAACTTTTTTTCTATCTCTTACGGTTTATGCCAGTTTGCATGCAATCTCTCTCGAAATAGATAGAGATTGATCAACAACAATTGGCCACGAATGACGATTTTACAGAAATAATAAATAAGAATTAATATTGGGTTTGTTTGGAAGAAATTTAGAGAATCAATGAGTATAAGAAACACTGCTTCGGATAAGTGACAGCCAATGAGTTATGGTTGTATCGGCTAAACAAGCCGTGCAAATAGTATTGCACGGTTTTGCTTGAAGAATAGCGTGTGAGAGTTAGAAATCAACGGAAAAGATTTAGTTGACAAACTTCAATAATAATTTTTTATCTTCAGACCGTTACTGAGATATTTTCAATTAAATAGCCATTAACCATACGATAAGGATCTTATGGCTTTAATGATTAATATCTTGTAGGATAAGTTAGATGAAGAAAAATGTATATTAAGTAAAAGTTGTTATTCAATGGGAGCATCTTACATTGAATCGAAAGCCAAATCTGTTTTGTAATTAATTACTGAAAGAAAATTTCTTTAAGTAAGAAAGTTATTCCGAATAACAAACTAACTTATTTTGTTTGAACCATTTTTTCGTAAAACAAATAGATTTGGCAGAATTTTAAGGCAAAAATAGACCGTATCGTAAAAAATTAAAAGATAATCAAAGGTAAGAAAATGTTTCCAACAAAATTTATCGTTAAACGAATTACATCTACTTATTCTAGTTAAATTAATACAAAAAATCATACATGATCAAATTACGACATGAAGTACTCAATACTTGATCAATTCGATTTGGAAACTCAATCAGATGATGTTTTTGAATGTGAAGCATAGTTGGAATATCTGTATCATCAAAGGGCATCGAAGCACATAACATAATATATAAGACACAACCTAATGACCAAATATCATACATTTTTGGATTATACGGTACACCTTGTAAAACTTCCGGTGCTGCATAAGCTGCGGAACCACAAAATGTATTTGATAACACCCGTGTTCCAGTTTGTGCATCACGACATAGGCGGGCAAACCCAAAATCACCAATTTTTATATTATTCTTACTTGTTAATAATATATTTTCGCATTTTAAATCGCGGTGGGCAATATCTTTCGAATGTAAATATTCCACAGCTGAGACCAATTGCCTTTTAATTTATAAACGGCTAGTTAATTATTTTAAACTATTTAATCATACACCAACAGCCGGATCTGCCAAATTTTATTCGGTAGCTGGGCTTCTTGCTTTAGTCTAAATCCGTGTGATTCAAGACTATTGTATTTTCATTTACCACATTATTTTAAATACAGCTCATGATTTCTTAACATTTCAGGGGCTATAATTTTATGGAGCAAAAACGATTCGACAAAAAATTGATCAAAATCGATTACACACATTATTTTGCACATTATTTCGATATTATCTTAGTAAATTTATATAACTGGGTATCGTGTTTGTGAATTTATTTGTTTTTTCTGTTTTAAAAAATGTGACAACTGTATTTTGAAGACACAAGATGAAACAATCAAACTTGATCTGTAATTTCGTGTAGACCCGGATTATTTTATAGTATACCCGAATATATTTAAAAACGTACTTTTTTCAAGATTGGCCTTTCTAAAAAAGCCCAGGTATAGAGTTTGGCATGTCTGGTTGCCTTTGGAGTGTTTGGAATTAGTATATTGTTACCTAAAATAACGTTTCGTCAGTGATTCTGGTAATGATCCATTTACTTTAACATATTCCAAAAGATCGCCTTTTTCACATAAATCCATAAAAATATAAACTCGATCACTTAATTCAAGAGCATACAATACGCTTACAATATGTGGATGTTTAATTGAACATATAATACTAAATTATATATAAAAAAATTAATGGTATTCTAAAGTAGATGTTCCAAATATTTTGTTTAAAATTTTATATGTCAAGCGTGTACAATATGAACTTTCCTTAAGGCTTTTTTGAGTAATAAGTAATTTTATAGTTTTCATGCTCTTGAAAATTTGTTTCGGGGCCCACTGACAGTGAACCTTTCGTTTATTTGAAAAAAACACGAAAATCAGATTCATTCTGCGAATGAACGACAAGTTTTTGGGATATCAACTGAAATGATAACCCTTCGTATATGATTTTAGGCGACTTCTTAAAAGCAAATCGCCAATTATCCCATTTTTTGCAAGACTCCCCCTTGCCGAAATAGATAATTTCTCAAAATTAATTTTAAGGTATTTCTTTCTAGTTATGAGTTATTCAACTGTGTTATGTATTATTACTTACAATAGTTGATTGCCTTCCTTTTTGGAGGAGGCAATTATTCGATTACCTCTATCTGGATCTTGCCTTGCACGTTGAAGATGAAATTATCATCAACAAGAGAATCATCAAAAATTTAAAAAAATGAAGGAGTATGAAAGAATAAAATATTCACAAATATGTGCAGTAGACTTCCTTTTTCATGGAAACAAGAGTTATTGTGTGGGAGAGAAAGGTTGTAACTGTATAAGATAGGTAGCATAAGTATTTAAAAAATTTTTGTTTTTGCATCCTCCCAACTCCAAACAGTTTATTTCAAACAAGATATTATGGCTAATTATTAAATTAAAAAAATGGCTCACTTTAATTCTCTTGGTAAAAATTTGTCGATGAAATCAGTACTAGCTCGATTTTTATCAATTACTTTACATGCAACTTTTTGCGATAATGATTTATCTTTTCGATCATAACACAACGCAATTTTTACTTTACAATAGGATCCTTCACCAATAGTTTTACCGAGTTTGATACCAAGTTGTCGAAGATAAAAGCCTGGAAGAATCTATAGGAAAAAAATAACTTAAATTGTATTGGTCATGTAAATGGAGTAAGTAAAGAAAAGCTCTTTTACTGCAGTATTAACTTTAATGAGCTGAACGATTGTACGAGATTTAATATAGCAATATCAAATACTAAAGTTAATGGCTGATAAAAAGGGGAAAGACAAAGCGCCCAATTCCTATCTCTCAATCTTTAATTTCAATCACAACACTTACACAGAGGATAAATATTGACCACAAAATAAGATGATCCTTATTCGGAATGGATATATTTTTACTATTGGCGCAGTTCATTTTCATCTAAACAAACGCACGTTTAGTACTAAAATATAAAGCATTGTAGGAGTGATAAATCACAATTGGTTCTACAGCGTGTTTAATGAGGCAAGGTTGTCGAAGGGGAATAATGAAAATTAAGAATATTGAATTTTAATGAATATGAATAAATATGTCAAATATTATGAGTTTTATCACATGGAAGTAGTACATAAATATGAAACCTGTAAATCCTTTTTCGAATGTTTTCCAGATTCTTTTCTTCCAATTTTGCGTGAATTTAAACAAGCCATTGTACAGGCTAAATATTTAACACAAGGGAAACATTCACATTTCATAAAAATAATAAAAATAAAAATATAATTCCCAAAAAATTTCACTGGATTCAATAAATTTGTAAATTAACTGGGTTTATTTGTATATAAATACGGTATATTTCACATTATCCATTAAATAAATCGATCAAAGGTTTCATTTTCTAAAATATATTAATATTTGATATATGACATAATATGGTAATTACTTTTAGTTAATACATTTCTTTTAAAGAAAGGAATTATTTTTAAATTTTAAAATTAATATTATTAAAATTTTTGACAGATTTGTTTCTTAAAATAATAGTAGGCAAGTCTGTATTTTTCTATCCCAGCAACACAACGTTTCACGAAAAATAACAATTTACAATTTAAAAAAAATTTAAAAAGCGCATAAAATATACCGGAAGTACCAGAATAAATGGTCCATAAGCGGTGAGGAGGTACAATGTGTCCGGAAATGCTCCTCCTCAGAGCTCCCGAACAAAGTTGTTGGTTTACTCTATTCTAATGGTTTGTTACATTTAAAGCTATTTTTGCTCTATCTCTAATGGTGTTACATTTAGAGTTTTGCTCTTTCTTCAGTAGTTAATCTTTAACAGTTTTGGTAAATCTCTCACAATTCGTTAGAGATAAAGCGAAAACTTTAAATGGCAAAAATGTTTTTCGTTAAAATTTGTTAAAAACAATTTTTAGCAGCTATGCTAAGATCCCCATATTTATCTCAACTTTCGAAGATTATATCTTCCCCCCAGAGGCAGCCATTTTGCACAAATCTTTCCCGTACATCTTTCGGTAAACGGTTTTTACAAGAGATTTATAATTGTGGTACTCTGGTGATTTTGTTGTTATAACTGGAGATTTATTTATTTATACCATTACTTGAATAGCAAATAATTTATGTGAATCACTACAACCCTGCTTTAAGTGAACATAACACTAGTGTGTAAATTAATGGAGAATAAATAATCTAAAATATGCAGACGATACAGTACTGCTAGCTAGTACTAGCACATCAAGTAAAAGTGATTTACAAACTATCGTGTACAAAATAACCAAAGTAAGTGGAGAATATGGATTAAAATAAATATAAAACAAATGAAAACAAACAACAATTGACTGAGTTAACTGTTGAAATACCATTTATAGATAGTGTTGATTACGCAATCGTTTGACAACCCTGGAATGACGATGACAACCCTGCAGTTGCAAGCCTGTACAAAGATGATAAACTTACATTGTAGGAACATTCAATGGTACACTTGCAATTTTAAACCTTAAACCCGCAGGAGATATGGAAGTGGAGAATAATAGAAATGATTTTTTTTCTAAACAAAACCGTTCGAATTAGCGGTCGATAAAATCTCAAAAATCCGAAAGGTCACATTCATTTCAGATTCATTTTGATAAACGAGAATATATCTATCAAGACAAGTATAGCGTTTCGTTGCACAGCGAATCTTAGATGGACGGCATTTAGCATTTTGGACTCAACGTTAGATATGAAAAAAGGAACTTACCTAGACCAGGAGTCAAACCAAGTTATTTAGTGATTGTGTACAAGTCTTTCATATTTGAATTTCATTCATCTTTACTTTGATTTGTACAAACTTATTATTCATTCCGGCATAAGATTTTGCTCGATTAAATTTATTTATCGAGTTTCAAGCATATGAAAGTAGTTTGCGTATATACATAAAGAAAAAGTTATATGAATCAGAGTGAGGTTTTAATCGAACCTGAAAACTTAGATCGAAAGATGTATGCCTTTGAATCTACGTTTTCGTTTGAAACATTTTCCTCGATTATGTCATTTTAAAAAATTTAAAAATATTATGTATATATTATTATATATTCTTTAAGCCCTAAAGAATTGAAATGATGGAATAAGTTCGAGGAACGGCATTTTAAAGCGAGCTTTACGCACGAAACGGGAGATGATAGTAACTTTATATTAGTTTGTGCTAATTTATATTATTGTTTTCCAGGATGGATTTTGTGATAGGTGCTGTCGCAGCTATGGGAGCTGCTCTGTTTACTAATCCATTGGAAGTTGCAAAAACTCGGATGCAGTTACAAGGAGAATTATTAGCTAAAGGGAATTATACAATACACTATAAAAATGCTGCTCATGCCTTATACATAATAGCCAAAAACGAAGGATTATCAGCTACACAGAAGGGTTTAGCTCCTAGTTTATGGGTACAGTTCTTTCTTAATGGCATAAGGTGAGATAATAAATTTTAAATTTATTCTCTTATATCTAATCGTTTCATTTTAAGATTAGGAACATTTCAATTTGCACATTCACATGGATTTATGAGTGACGAAGAAGGAAAACAAGTATTATGGAAAACAATGAGTATATCTTGTATTGGTTCTGTATTAGGAGGTGCTAGTGCTAGCCCATTTTTTTTAGTCAAAGCTCGATTACAAGCGCAATCAACAAGTGATGTATCTGTTGGCTATCAACATAACGAAACCGGAATGATGAGTTCATTACAAAACATTTACAAAGACCATGGAGTCAAAGGTATGTTTATAATATTTGTCTACCTAAAGTATTTAATTGCATTATAATGATTTAACTGCAGGTTTATTTCGAGGACTTGACGCTAGTATATCCCGCTTAGCTGCTGCAGGCACTGCGCAATTAACCACCTTTACAGTAGTGAGAGATTGGATGGTTTCCGAACAACTTTTAACTAAACATCCAATAGCCCAATCTTTTTGTGCGTCAATGGTTAGTGGGGTTGCTGTATCTGTTGTGATGACACCATTTGATGTTATATCCACAAGAATATATAATCAAGGTGTTGATTCATCGGGTAGAGGGATGTCATACAACGGTTATTTTGACTGCGTTGTGAAAACATGGCGCAAAGAACGCTTATATGGTTTTTTTAAAGGATTAGGAGCAAATTACTTAAGATTAGGACCACATACTGTATTATGTTTAGTATTTTGGGATGAATTAAATAAATTTTATATTAAATTCAATGAAATTAAAAAGTTTGTAGCAATAATTAGTTGATGTTTATTTCTCGTAGGCTCATTGTAATTTTGTATAGTTTATCTTTAGTATTGTTGTTATAAGTAATTTTAAAAAAATTGTATGGAAATTTACACCTTAAGTATTTAAAAAAGTATTTTAATTTAATAAATTTTGTTATTGAAATGAAAATATTTTTCTAGAAAATCGAGTTCTCATTTCAATCTTTTGCCTTTTGCAATTCTTATACCTATCACTCATTAGACAATAATTTTTGGTAAGTTGTTCAGGCGGATACCTCGATAATTTTTGAAAATTCTAATCAAAACTGATAAACTTTTGAAGCAGATAAACCCCCTTTGAAGCAGATGCAAGAAAATGGGGTACCTTGACCTGACATCATCTTAAGGTCTATTAATATAAAATTAAAAAAATGATGTAAATGATGATTTGCATATTAGTATATCTGTTTGTGTTTGCTTTACAGATTATAAATTATAATAATACGTAATATAATAGTTTGTTAGTGGTATGTGTGATATCGTTAATTGTTCTAATGATAGAAAGTAACAATTACGTATTTTTGGAAATAGTAATTACAGATATTAAAAAGGTATCTATTAATTATGATTGTAATTTATTTTAATATTACATCCGAAGAGGTGTACATACACAGTCCGAAGTCATATACAATAATTTTCTATGGTCTTGCAATAATTAAGCCTAAGCTTATATCATAAGTATCTTTAAGGCCTACTAATCGATTTTAAAGTGGTGTTAATCTAACCAGATCATCACTGCAACTATTTGAGATGCAAAAATGATTAACAGCTGTGTATATACAAATCTTCCATATCTTGATCTCATTTATCTTTACTTTGGCTTGTTATCTGCAGTTTAATACGTTACTTGTTATCAGTTTGTTTATGTTAAAAATTTTTTTTGTTAATTATCCATTTTTAATAAATATATAAATTTATTATAAATTTTAATAATTACTTTTAGGATGGATTTTGTAATAGGTGGTGTGGCAGCTGTGGGAGCTGGCCTGTTCACTAATCCTTTAGAAGTTGCAAAAACACGGATGCAACTACAAGGAGAGTTATTAGCTCGTGGAAAATATGCAATACATTATAAAAATGCTCCTCATGCTTTATACATAATAGCAAAAAACGAAGGGATATTAGCTGTACAAAAGGGTTTAGTCCCTGGCTTATGGGTACAGTTGTTTCTTAATGGTTTCAGGTAAGATAATTAATTGTTATTATTTCAGGCTTTTAATGATTGCATTTTAAGATTAGGAACATTTCAATTTGCACATTCACACGGACTTATAAGTGACAAAGATGGGAAACAAGTGTTATGGAAAACAATGAGTGTAGCTTGTGTTGGTGCTGTATTGGGCGCAGCTAGTTCTAGTCCATTTTTTTTAGTAAAAACTCGCTTTCAATCGCAATCTACAAGTGAAGTAGCGGTTGGTTTTCAACATAAGCATACAGGAATGATAAGTGCATTCCAACACATTTACAAAGAATATGGAGTCAAAGGTAAAAGCTATAATATTTTCTGTCTGTGTGGTTTTAATTGTAATACACTGCTTTAATGGCAGGTTTATTTCGAGGGCTCGACGCTAGTATATCCCGTTTAGCTGCTGCAGGCACTGCACAGTTAACTACCTTTACAGTAGTGAAAGATTGGATGGTTTCCGAGCAAATCTTTACCAAACATCCAATAGCTCAATCTTTTTGTGCTTCAATGGTTGGCGGAGTGGCTGTATCTGTTGTGATGACACCGTTTGATGTTATATCTACAAGATTATATAACCAAGGTGTTGATTCATCGGGAAGAGGATTGTCATATGACGGTTATTTTGATTGTGTTATGAAAACATGGCGCAAAGAACATTTATACGGTTTTTTTAAAGGAATAGGAGCAAATTACTTAAGATTAGGACCACATACTGTATTATGTCTAGTATTCTGGGATGAATTAAATAAATTTTATATTACATTCAATGAAATAAAAAAGTCAAAGCAAGTAATTAGTTGATATTAATTTCTCATGCTTTAAGAGTTAGTACCCGGCTGATTGACGATATTTTTACTAAATCCATGCTTTCGTCAATTACTCTCTTATAACTATGTTTTATATGAAATGGGTTCTTTTTCTAGTTGGTGATACCTGTCGAATTACGCTGAAAGGCCTAAATCTTCGACCGAGCTCAATGTTTTAATAATATAGATAACTTTTTATTTCCTACTATTGTAAATGAACAATAACAGTAGCAAGCAGAGTGGCTCTATTTTAGATATTTAATACGATTTCTATTAAATTTTTGCTGTTGTAACATTGTAATGTAACAAATTCCGATAGATGCCACCAGTTAGAAAAATGAAACCTGATTTCATGCACAGAGGTCTTTAAAACAGGGTAGTTCACGAAAGTATAAAATTTGTTAAAATATCGTAAATCTGTCGACCATTGGCTCTTAGACCAACAGGCTCATTGTAATTTTGTATCATAAAAGTTTATCATGAGTATTGTTATACGTAAATAAAAAACATTGTGCAGAACTTAATTAAAATATTAAGTATTTTAATTTATCAACTTTTGTTATCAATATTTGCATCAGACAACTTTTTAACTAAAAGTTCACATTTCATACCATATTTAAAAAAAATGCGTTAAGCTTGGCGGTTCTCTATATAGTGGTATTAGGGAATAGTATCTCTCAAATTGCATAAACCTGTCCTATTTTTTTAATATTGAAAACAGCTATTTGACCTGTATTCTCTTTCAAATTAAAATAAGGAATAGTAGTTCACAGAGACAATAAAATATTCTCTGGTATCTCAGAATCCAATAAAACAACTTTTAATTCAGTCTCATTATTATCAAAGGTTTGTATTATTGTTATTTCTTTATCTATTGTAATAAGGTCAATATTATTGGGACCTCCAACTAAATACGACAACATAAATTATTTTATATGGATTTGGAGTACTGAAACAGTATACGAATATTTTATGTGAGCAGTTTTACAACAAGTGATTAATTTTACAACTATTGTAAAGTGATTTAAAAGTCCATATTCGAAGGATAAAAAGACACATGTACCATACATGTATACTATATTTATTAACTTCTAGACAGTAGATACAGCATGTACCAAAACTAATGCATTAGAAGAGCAGAGTGATAAATTACAATTATAAAAAGAAAGTTCCTTGTACACTTTTTGAATCCGATGTACTATTAACAAGTTCGCTAATTGTCGTTTGTAACTTTGAGAAGTTCTCAATTAAGCAAATTGAAATTTTATTTAATAAGACCTGTTTTAGAAAAAAAAATTTACTATAATTTATCTTCTTGGCATCACTTTTTCTCTTTTACTAAAACTGATTTCTTTTTTTCTCTTAAAGTTCAAAAGTACAAAAAGTAATGTTCTGAAGTACAAAATTCGAAATTTTTAACAATAAATCAAATATTGTATTTTAGAATTTTTAACATATTGCCAAGAATATAAATTGTAATGTGTATTGTTTTCTACAACTTTGGTAATTATAAAAAGTTCAATTGAAACAACATTAATCGATAAACTGTAAGAACTTTCTCCTGAGAATTTAATCTCTATTCTGTATTTTTGGGACACTCCATATATATTACAAAACCTGAAGTTCCTACATATACGTAGTTCATTGTAAACTATATACTAAGCATTACGTTTTTATCATTAAAGTTAAAATGATGTAATTTTGTTCATTTATTAATATCTATTTGAATTTGATAGTTCGTCATATGTGCAATTGTTAATTGTTCTAATGATTAAATAAATAATTACATATTTTAAATATTTAACAGGTATTTATTATTATTGAAATTAATTTTTATATTACCCGCTAAAAAATGACAATGCAGTCGGTCATGCAGTCAGTAATTATACCTAACCTGTCTTTATGCCTGTAATATTATTGATAATTTTAATTATATTCTATAGGCCGACTATCCTTTCGATGGATGCATATTCATTTATGGTATTTAAATACAAGATTTCTTTTCCTTAGCATATAGGAACTGAAATTTCAATTCCTGCATATTTTCAAAAAAATTAAATAATAGATTCCAATTTCGAAAGCCGAATTTCAATTTTATAATATTAGATTCTATAGCTACTATATAATTCTGAAGGAACGTGAAATTAAACTTCATTAGTAAATATTTCACATGGTATGATACACCGACCATGTTTATTTTTCTTTCTGGGTACTTATTTATAAAAAAAATTTGAATGCAACTCAAAATTTTATATGGGTACAAAGAGAAAAATCCAAGAACGCCTCATAATGTAGTGCATTTAAATAACCATTGTTGTTACACGCATTTTCGGCAAATCCAGAAATTAAATAAAGTATTGTAAGATGAGGCCAAGTAGTATAATTATATCATTTCCAAGATAAATGTTTCCTTTTCTTGAATGACTTCATAGACTAATAGACTAATACAAATATTATCCAAGATAGACTCCGAGAAACTATACCAGCGTATAGTTTTTATGTATATATTGTATAGTTGTTTGGAGATTACATTAACATTATTAAATTCGAAGTATTGAAAATGTAAAAATTTGATTTATTTTACTACAATTACTAAATCTGTGTCAAATAATTATTTTCTAGGATGGATTTTATAATAGGTGGGGTGGCAGCTATGGGGGCTGGTTTATTTACTAACCCACTAGAAGTTGCAAAAACTCGAATGCAATTACAAGGAGAGTTATTAGCGCGTGGAAAATATGCAGTGCACTATAAAAATGCTCCTCATGCTTTATATACAATAGCCAAAAACGAAGGAATATTAGCTATACAAAAGGGTTTAGTTCCTGGTTTATGGGTACAATTGTTTCTTAATGGTTTTAGGTAAGATCATTAACATTAAATTTATTTTATACTTTCAATCGTTGCTTTTGAAGATTAGGAACATTCCAATTTGGATATTCTCATGGATTTATGAGTGACAAAGATGGTAAACAAGTATTATGGAAAACAATGAGTGTGTCTTGTGTTGGTGCTGTATTAGGGGCAGTCAGTGCTAGTCCATTATTTTTAGTAAAAACCCGTTTGCAATCGCAGTCGGCAAGTGAAGTAGCTGTTGGTTTTCAACATAAGCATACAGGAATGATAAGCGCATTTCAACACATCTACAAAGAACATGGAGTTAAAGGTATGTGCTGTAAACTTTTGTTGCCTACTTTAAATATATGAATAATTAGCAATATTTTGATTCCAGGTTTATTCCGAGGAGTTGAGGCTACTATTCCTCGTGCAGCTGCTGGAGGCACTGCACAACTAACTACTTTTTCAGTAGTGAAAGATTGGCTGGTTTCAGAACAAATTTTTACAGAGCATCCAATAGCCCAATCTTTTTGTGCTTCAATGGTTGGTGGGGTAGTAGTAGCTATCGTAATGACGCCATTCGATGTTATATCCACAAGATTGTACAATCAAGGTGTTGATTCATCGGGTAGAGGGTTGTTATATGATGGTTATTTTGATTGTGTTATGAAAATATGGCGCAAAGAACGTTTTTATGGATTTTTTAAGGGAATAGGGCCAAGCTACTTAAGATTAGGACCGCATACTGTATTATGTCTAGTATTTTGGGATGAATTAAATAAATTTTATATTAAATTTAATGAAATAAAAAGTTCAGAAACAGTAATTAGTTGATGTTTACTTCTTTTAGGATGATTAATTTTAATTATATACCTATTATAAAAGTTTATCATAATTATGCTTAATGTAAATAATAAATTTTGTTAAGAAATTAATTAAAAGTTTGAATATTTTAATTTAATAAATTTCCTTAGAGTAAATTGGATTCGTTTTTCAAAATTCCGTATCTATGTACGACGCTGATGGTTGGTCTGTAATCAAGAGTCGTCAATCGAAATGTGCAATTACTATTTTAATCGACGCTTTATACATAGAGAAATTAAAATGTAACTCAATATTCTTACATATAGCAACATCATTAAACACTGGCAAAATCATAAATAGCTATCAAGATTCCTATTTTTTGCACAGTACATTCGTTTTACGCGTTTTAAAAAGAATAGAGTGGTCCTAATAATTATATAGAAATTTGGGCTTATTTATACTGATATTTTTTTAAATAAATTTATTCTTTAAACAATTACCATAAAATTATTAACATATTGTACAATAGAAAAATCTAATAAACAGGGCCAGCATCACCATCATCATTTTCTTCGTACATTTCACCATTATCAAAATAATCATGCGCATAATCAGTACCTTCATCCATTTCTTCATCAATATCTTCAATTTCTGCTACTATCAAATCTTCTGCATCTTTATCCTTATTCGCTTTCTTTTCTAATCGTTCTAAACGATCTAATTCAGCATCAGCATTTGTTATGTTCGGTTTCACAACAACAATTTTGGTCTTCGCTTTTGGTTGTAATTCAGTCGGCATATGTGAGTATAAGAAATTTAATTCTTGAACTTTATCATTATTTTCAAAAAGATCGGATGTTAAATCGTTAAAATAATCCAAAACTACACGATCCATTAACAATAAATATTCCATATCAACATCAATCTAAACAAGTGAAAACAAACAATTGACTGAGTTAATTGTTGAAATACCATGCATAGACAGTGTTCATTACTCTATCACATTACACATACATACATGTCACAAATACGTAACTGATATCCCCATCATATACTACATACTATAAAATTTACGCCTAATTTGCGCCCTTACTAGTCAACAGTGACGTTTACGAAAAAATGTTTCAAACAAAAGTTGTTTATTTTTTGATAAGGAAGATTTTTTACATTTAAACTTTTGTTCTATCTCTAACGGTTTACAAGATGGGTCCTGCGGACCCATAGGTCAAGACCCAATTGACCTATGTCATTCATGCTCATTAACGAACTTGACCTAACTTTTTACGTCTTGAGTACGCTGTAAAAATTTCAGCTTGATATCTTTTTTTTTCGTTTTTGAGTTATCGTGTTGGGAGACAGACGAACAGACAACCGAAAATGGACTAATTAGGTGATTTTATAAACAACTATACCAAAATTTTGTTCATAGCATTAATATTTTTAAGCGTTACAAACTTGGGGCTAAACTTAGTATACCTTGAATTTTACATATATGCATGGTATAAAAAAGACATGATGATTGTAGTACAGACTAACAATGGAAGCTCAAATCTAAAATCTAATGATTTTCGTCAAGTAATGCTTATACTTTTATCGGCAAAAGTGTTTTAAACTAAATTTTTGTTTTAAAGACGCGACTCCACAAATGTAATCTGTCTGATTCGACAAAAATAAAAATTGTATAACGCGAGTTCTTAGTCTGTTTCAAAAGAAGATCATACCTCAGTTTCTACAGGCTTTTTATCAGTGGGAGGGTATAGCGGTGGAGGTTGCAATAAAGGACCTATTGACTGATCACCCAAAGCTGAAAATGATGGTCCGATATTTTGACGATTACCATAACCACCTCGTCCTCCACGATTTGCCATTTTAATTTTTTAAAGCTTCAACTTTTACTTTAACTTCTGATTTTTCTTCTTCTTCTTCTTCTTCTAAAGATTCTAAGAAGCTTTCCTAGATAAATAAAATAGTATATTAGTGTTAATTAAATGGGGTATCAAATAAAAATTGCATCATTTTTATGTGGCTTAAAAGTAAAAATTAAGATATCTATCTAAAACTGTAAAACTAATATTCGATTAGATCAAAGTTTTTAAATAATCCTGTAATTTTTAATTATTTAAAAAAAATTAATATTATCGCTCCAAAAATTCGAATACAGTATACTTATTTCAATTGGCAAAGGAATGTACTACAGTGGCTATTAAAAATAAAAGTTAAAGATAATTACATCACAAATAATTTTTATAATCAAAGAACAGCTTGGGCACGTGGCAACTTCTTCCCCAGCTACTAGTTCTTCCTAGAAACAAAAAAATAATTACGATAAAACTTATTAGATTTTTATAAGAATATTCAAATATTTACTTTAGTAATTTGAAAACGATCTCCACATGGACATGGGTAGTAGTAAGTTTTGGTTTCAGGATCATATTCAAAATCTTGAATTTCTACTTCGTCGTGATATACTGACATACCCTTTTACTTTGGAAGCACGTTAATAAAAGAACATGATAAATTGCACGAGGAAAATGTTACTAATAGTTGCAACAATTGTTGATGTTAATTATAACCTACAAGTGTTACAAGGTACACGTGAAACGTGTTCTGTCATAAATTGCCACAGACTTATACCAAATGCAGACTATCAAAATATATCTCATTTAAGCTTGGAAATTAACATCTTTTTTGGCAAAATAGCATAATTTAAGCACCTGACACACATTCAACTTGGTTCATTAGTTGACAACAATGGTGGCAAGCGGTTATTTAACCAATTAAATTTTGTATACCCAAACACAAAACGCTTTCTGATTTAATAATAAAAAAACTACGTTCAATCCGAGGGGTAATCATAGTAAATGTTACGGTAGCCTACGAGAAGGAAGGAGGGGGCTTCAAAATGATTTAAATTGAATCACTTAGTTTATGGACACTTGTTTAACGAAGTCACTTACAAAATTCAAAGGAGATTGCTATTTCTAGAGAATATATTGGTCTATTTCTATGTGTTATCTATTTCAAGCATAAGTCTGTGCTATTATTTTCTCTGATCAACAACTAGCGCCTCTATCAATTGTAAGTGTAGTTTTGAACATGTGAAAATTTCGAATAATAAATTTCGATTCGAGAAAATTCAAATTAAAATAAACATGATAACGTATAATATTTAATTAGTTTTAAAAAGTATGATATACCATATAAAGGGTTTATAATAAAATAATAATGATAAGAGAAAACTTCAGCTGACACAACATTTTACGTAATTTTTTTAAATTTCCGTTTTACAAGTAAATAACTTATTTACGTCACTTTAGACTTTGACTCTAATTATTCTCAAACACCTTTTAATTATTTTACTCATCTGACAAAATGTAATACACATAAACAAGGTTACTGCATAAACAAATGGAAAGTTTTTGTCAGTTTTCAACAATGCAGCTTAATCAATTACGTTATTTGATAAAATAAGAGGCCCCTAAATAAAATTTGTTTAAACAATTGAAGTTTCTGGTGGCATGTTTATAAAAAATCTATTTTTAAATATATATAACTAAACAGTAGTCTTTATGAATCCAATAACCTACTTAGAGATAATTAGCAAATTTTAACAATATATACAAGTTCTTACGCTTCTATCCTTGAGATTAGTTATAGTTTTAAACTTTATCATTTCATAAAAATAATTATCTCTTACGTCACTTATTAATGAAAACGAATAATGCCTTGATAATGATATTTGCTTAATTCAATTAAATCTTTTAATTTGAAAAAAAAGATTTTTTGTTGCGCGTGAAATTTTATTTGCATGTATAACAATTAATTACGTTTAAGCCTGTAAGGCACGTTTAGAATTGTTTCGAGTTTTAAGAGCTAATCGTATTTTATTTTTTTGTGAATAGATAATTGGAAGAAAGCTTTTCGACTTCCAAATTTAATGATTTCACAGCAACTAGGACGTACCTTGGGACCATGAAAAACCAGATATGCAAAATTTCAATGACTGAATATTTTGAACATACCATAGTTTTGTAGTATTGATTAATAATACGTTTGAAACAATCTAAAATTAAGATGGAATTTCTTATTGGTGGTGCCGCAACAATGGCAGCTTCTGTTTTTACAAATCCCCTTGAAGTAGCCAAAACTCGTATGCAACTACAAGGAGAATTGAAAGCAAAAGGGCAATACACTGTTCATTATAAAAATCCTCTTCATGCGGTGTATACCATAGCCAGAGTAGACGGAATTGCAGCTTTACAAAATGGTCTGGTTCCCGCTTTATGGCAACAATTATTTCGAAATGGTATACGGTAAGAATTTAGTTTGTTAACTTTATTATCTTAGTTTCACCCCGTGTAGGTATACTGCATTCTATAGACGAACGTAGTAAACGTGCCTGATAACACTTAAGTTTACTTTTTATTTTATTCATTAAAATGTTTATATTTGAAAACATTTTCTTCTAGATTATAGTTTCAAATAGTGAAAATGATTTTTATATTTAAATATTACAGGGCGGATCATAAAAATATTTTGATTGAAAAAGGCCTCTTTTCAAAATTGGAGTTCAGTAACATGGCTGGTTTTAGTTAATCGGATCTTGAACCGATGCTTGATTTAGCTAATAACCTATTTAAAAGTAGAAGCTAAGGTTACCTTAAGCGGTAGGGTCAGATTATAAAATCAATCTTAACACCAAGCCCTTCAATTTTTTATGTAAATTACAACCCTTAAATTCCAATAATAGTTGCCGAAGAAATAATATATTTTTCCGGAATATATATTGTTTGTCATACGCTGTATATAATTTTTAGATTGGGAATTTATCAAACTCTATATACGCATGGTCTAACAACCGATGAAAATGGTAAAAAAATATTTTGGAAAACAATGGCAGCTTCATGTTTTGGGGCTGTTTGTGGTGCATCTATTTCTAGTCCGTTTTTTATGATTAAAACTCGCATCCAAGCTCAATCTTCCCATATAGCTGTAGGCTATCAACATAAGCATGCAGGAATGATGAGTGCACTCTATGAAGTTTTTAAACAAAATGGAATCAAAGGTACTTTGATCTCGTTTTTATGTTTTAATAAAAATACAATAAAGCTTTGAAGTTACAAGTTCAAAGGAAACGCCTTAGAGTTTTTAATAGACAAACGAATTAGGTTAGTGATATTTAACATTTGTTTATCTGTATGTAGGCTTATACCAAGGTGTGGGAGCTGCTATTCCCCGTGCAGCATTTGGTGGTACAGCGCAAGTAACAACTTTTGCAATGACTAAGGATTGGATGAATGAGAAAAATTTGTATGCAAAGCATCCTTTATTTCAAAGTTTCCTTGCTTCCATGTTAAGTGGAATTATTGTTTGTTTGGTAATGCAACCGTTCGATGTTGTATCAACAAGATTGTACAATCAAGGTAATACAGAAAAAATGGTACCCATAGTATCTCGAATAATCTGAAAGCATATTATTTTGAAGCGTTAAGTATTATAAGTAAATTTGTATATACGCTATGTATATTCCATTAATGTGGTTTAAATCGAGTGTAATTTAAACCTCGTGACAACATCGCGCAAATATCATACTATATTATTAAATTATATTATCGTCGTTTACCATTCCCCTACACCGTTGAAATATTGTCCATTGATTGGGAGAATTCTCAGTGTTTATTTCGCGTGACCATAGTGTTTCGGATTCCTTCAGAGGTAATAAAAACCCGTATAATTTTGATAAGTTTATTAGTAGAATTCATAAAAATTTTATCAATTTTAACTAAAAAATTATTTTAAAACTTCAATGATAAGAATATTTTTTATCAAAATTCATCAAAGCAATTTTCAGTTAAATCTGTTCAATCACACATAAAATGAATTTGATATTATATTCAGATAGAGTTTTTTTTATGGATAATCGAATTAGAGATACTTTGCGACGATATTTCGCAACAATTTTCTAAAATTTTTTAAAAATTTGATTATTCAGGTGTGGACGCTCATGGCAGAGGTTTGTTGTATATAAATTTTTTTGATTGCTGTAAGAAAATTTGGAAAAGCGAAGGACTAAATGGTTTTTATAAAGGTACAGGATTAAGTTATTTCAGATTAGCGCCTCACACAGTATTATGTTTAGTATTTTGGGATGAACTCAATAAGTTGCATGAAAAATATAAAACGAAAAATTTAAACATTATTTAGTAGGTACTAATTTATTGTATGAGTTGTTGTAAAATGATGTATATAAACCAGAACTGGAAAAAAGTTATTTAATAATATCTATACAAAATATGTATCTAGATAAAAATACAGATATATTATCTGTAGTATAAGTAAATATTTGTAAAATATAAAATTATATTTATGCGACTAAGCGTATGTTTTTATAGTACTAAATTTTTGTATTATTATAATATAAGTGAGGTAGAAAAATTAGCCGCAGACGTTGAAAGTTGCAATAAAGACAAGACGTATAATCGTATCATCATATTTTGTTCAGAAATTCGAAAAAAATTCATCCCTATTCCCCATTGTATCTAAATATTTTAAGTAATAATATAGTATAAATGTATAAATTATTTTTGTTATCTAATATATTAATTTTATTTTCAACAAGTGTTAATTTAATTGTAGAATGTTTTAAAACTAACTCATTGCTAGCTAGTTGTCGAGCTATATGTAAAATTGAACTTTATTTAAAGTGATCCAAAAAGTGCAATTTCTTGTATGTATCCGGTGACACAAAACATTTGAAGAAAGAATATGTCTAAATAAATCTTTGAAACTGTAAAAGAATTTCTCAAAGTTTTTGAACTCTCTGAATTAGACAGTCCGCGTTGAGAAATTCAGAGTTATTCATAGATCTTCAGACATTTTTTAGAGTTTTTAAGATTTATTAATTAAGAATTATTCTTCATTAAATGTCAGTATCAAATGTCGCAAAAGTAGTCCAATGTTTATGCTAAGGTACTGGAGCTTTAAATATTTGGGTACGACCGTTTGCCATCTTTATGCTAATGTCAAATCTCTCAAAAAAATATCATTTATTGTCAAAAAAAATGTTTCAATTTTTGTATATCGTTGGTTTAACAAATAAATTATTAATAAAAAAAACTTACGTTAATTTAAAAATAGTTTTTGAGAACATTTTGTCTATTTAACATTAGCATAAAATTGGCAAACAATCTTACACACATATATATAGAGCCCTATAAAAAACCATTCCTGAATCATCCCTGCCTTGAAAATATAACCTCAACGTGATATTGCTGAAATTGACCTAACTATATTTTTCCAATATTTCGATGAAAGGCAAAAATATTAATAAACAGCGTATTTATGTTTCAATAAAAATTTATATTCTTAAAAATTTGATACATTAATTCAAATATAATTTTGATAATATATTCGTAGAGAACTAGCATATTTCTTACATTTTTTAAGTGTGATAGATGAAATATTTTAAATAAACAACCATTTATCCGCAAACACTTCTTGAACAACCTCAACACTCTACAGGCACAAATTTTTTTTAGTTTCATCTATGTTTAATATTTGCAAGTTCTCCATAGACCTGTAGGACACTTTTATTTGGGTAATTTTCCAACTTCATGGAAATATGTTGCCATCACCTTTGTCTGAAAATAAAATATATTTCAAAATTAATTGCTAAAAATATATATGTATTGACTATTGGAATGGTAAGACCATTAACAGACCATTAGCGCCAACTGAATCAATTTATTAAATAACTTACTCCTTCAATATAATTCCGTATATTAAGTTTTTCATTTTGAGAATGGGCTCCATCATCTCCAGCTCCCATAGGAAGTAGCACAACAGTTTTTCCAGTCACTTCACTTAAAGTTAATGTAACAGGAATTGAACCTCCTTCCCGGATAAGATCGGGTTCGACATTAAAAACATGTTTCATTGCGTTACGAGCTGCTACATAAAATTGATTATTCGGATCTTCAATAAAAGTTTTGCCACCTTCTCTCATAAAAATCTTTAAAAAAAATTTATTTTTACCAATTACTGTTTTTTTTTTTTTTTAAAATATGTATGGAATTTATTATACCTTCATTTTATTTGGGCTTCCATATTCCTTCCACTTTTTCTCAATATAATCAACTACGTACTTTTCAATCTTTTTAGGTTCTTGGTTAGCCACGATACGAATAGAAAATTTACCCGTTACTTTACAAGGAATCACAGTTTTTGATCCAGGATCACTAAAAGCACCTTCGATTCCATGAATTGACAAACATGGATGACGCCATCGATGCATTAAAAGTTTAACTTTATCTTCACTGTGTAAAAGTTTGTCTGCACCAACATCACTACGAAATTCATCCACACTAAAATGGATTTTATCGTAAATGTCTGTTTCATTTTCAATTAAAGGTGCAACTTCATTGTAGATTCCATCAATTAGAATTTTACCGTCTCTATCCACTAGAGTGTTTAAAAGATAAATTAAATCAGTCATTGCTTCGTGTCTAAAATTTCCAAAAAGTTTAATTAGCTTTAAATTTTAGTTTTGGAATCATCTCATGTAAAAAAAAAAAATATCACCGAATCCTTCTTATGTAAAACAATATGACTTTTAATTTTGAATTCATTTTATATTAGATAATTGTTTGGAGGGGAGGGTTAGAAACCAATAAAACATTAATGTGGACGGAAAATGTAAATTTTCAAAAGAAAAAAAGGTTCGCCACAACTTAAGCAAATGGCTCAAAGTAATCCCGTAGCTGAAATTTTTTTGAATAAAGATAAATTTTATTCATTGAACCGCGGTGGAAAGAGGAACACGAATTGTCGCTTATTTCTCTTGAACCCCACCCTTCTCAACCCTTTTGCATTTTTTATATCCTGTATATATGAAAGTCCCAAGTTTGTAACACTTAGAAATAATGATGATAAACCGTTTGTTCGTCTGCCCGTTCGTCATCACGATGACTCATAAACGAAAAGAGATAAAAAGCTGAAATTATTATAGCGTGCTCAAGACGTAAAAAGTCAGTTTGAGTTCGTTAATAAGCAACAGAGGGCAAATGGGGCTTACGACTGTAGTAAGCCGTAAGAGATCGAACAAATATTAAAATATAAAAAATGTTCCTTATAAAAAAATAAACAACTTTTGTTTGAGACATTTTTTTTCGTAAATATCAGTGTTTTCGCGTGAAGGGGCAAATTAGGACTCATTCTTCTTAACAATTTCTAAGTATTAAATGATCTAAAAATTAATCCATGTGTTCTGATTTGTGACATTTCTTTATTTTACGAAGAAATATTTGATAATAAAATGTTACATACACTGTTCCTCCATAGATACCACTATGCAAATCTTTTTTTGCACATTCTACTTCTAAAAAGAAATAACAAATTCCTCTTAATCCGTAACCAATACAAGGTTTTTCAGTACCTAACCAATAAGTATCAGAAATACAGACATGATCCGTATTTGCAAGAAACTTATCTTTTTCAGACCATAATAAAGCATCTAAACCTTGTGAACCAGATTCTTCCATTCCTTCAAAACAAAATTTAAGATTCACTGGAAGTGATATCTTTAATGCTTGATAAGTTTGTATGGCATGAACCCATCCTAAAACTGGACCTTTATCATCACTTGAACCTCGTCCATATAATTTTCCATTTTTTTCTGTTAATTCGAAAGGATTTGTATCCCATCCATCTTCGACCAACGCAGGTTGTACGTCTAAATGTCCATATAAAAGGATAGTTTGCTTATTTTTATCATCTCCCAAAGAGCCCAATAACACCGGAGGTAACGGAATTGTTGATCCATTTGGCAATTTTTCAGTACCAATATCACGAAGTTCTACTTTTGCACCTAAATTTTTTAGAGTTTCACCAACATGTGTAACCATTTTAACTACATCGTCGCGAGTATGTGGCCATGCTGAGACCGATTTTATTGCAACTGCATCTCTTAGATTATCGATAAATGTTTTCTGATTTTCGTCTATATATCTAAAAGTAAAATTAACTGTTGTAATAGAATTAATGTTTTATTGAGTTAGGGTGAACACATGCTTTATTTTCCAAAGAGCAGAGACTGAATTAAGTTTTGGGCGTCTTTAGGCTAATAAGAATTCTACTCATTTATTTTTAGCCATTGTAGTAACAATAAAAACAAATACAATTGGTTTTTACATATTTTTTATCTATTGTCTATTGTTACCTAAAAAGGTCGCCTGCTTACTTTTTGGAGGGAACAATTTAGCCGATTGCACCCCTCCGTGTTCGCACTACGAAATTTTATTAAATGTTATAAAAATAGGCAACACGCATGTGTATAGGTGTCGGGTATGTGCCGGGATAACCTGGATTAACAAAATGATTACCAATATTTAAGTTTAAACAACCTAACTTATAAAAGAGTAAACAAGTAAATAAAAATGTAACTATCCTTCAATTAATTTTGAATGAATTATAATATTTATTTTCGCAAATCAATTAAATTTTTTAACTAATTTTTTATCAAACTTACTTGAACAACGCTTGCAGTGTATCACTCATTTTTCAGCAAATATACTAAATTTCTTCTTTCAATCTTACTTGCCTAGTGAAAATAATTACAAAAGAAATTAATAATTATTTTTTAAAGTTCGAAATTAATAATATCAATATACTTACCTCAAAATTTCCACATAAAAAACTAAATTTACGTAGTTCAGTACTTTTTCCTAATCGAAATACGTATGTAAATGATTCGTTTAATATCCTTAATTATAAATGTACAATAAACCTAATTATTTAATACATAAAAAATTAAATCATACAACTGATGGAGTGTTTAGTTTATTATTAAATTGATTAATAAATTATGATGATAAATTAAATGTTAACAAACAGAAAATACGAGTAGTCAGCACTCGGCATTTCATAGAGCTACAAAATATCTAATAATATTTTGATTAAACTTTTGTTTTACTTCACACGGAAAAGTAGCCCAATCCTCTGTTGTAAAAAATAAATAATGATATTCATTTAATCAAAAATGTTATTATAATCAAGAATCAAATAATAAACTAGAAAAAATGAAAAACGATCCTTTTCCTTGATTCTTTTGAATAATTTTATCTGCTGAACCACGGAGAAAAGAGGAACGTTTAAGATTTTTAAATTTAAGGTTTCGGTTTTTTGTCCTAGCCACAAGACTTATTTCTCTTGAATCCTACCCTCCCCAACCTTTTTATATTTTGAATACTTCTCAATACTTTCTTATACGATAATTTTGGCCACAATGGTAATCAGCTTTTTCTTTAAAAAAAAACGCAACGGATGCAAAATTTATATTATCCGAAATATTATCCGCTTTGTAGTAGCGTGGGGCGTGGGGTACGATAACCACGGCCATTGCATAAAAAATATTGTTTCGTCTTTACTAACATATTGTATGTCTACGATAGCCCATGATCTCATATACATATTTAACATGAATTCTTTTACACACAGTTTTGAAGTTGGTTACAGTTTATACAAACTTGTTTTAAGGTGTCAACTGTTTTATTTTTAGAAAAAATATTTTATTTCATTTGTTTATTTTAAATGTTAACAAGCAAAACAATTGAATAGTGATTAAAATTATTGATTCAAAATCTATTATTTATAAATAAAAGTATAAAATGGAAGATATATTTCATTGGTGTCGAGAAGGAAATGTCATTCAAGTTCGAGTTTGGTTAGATGATACCGAACATGATATGAATCAAGGGTTTGTACCTTTTTTTTAATAAACAATAAATTAATTAAATCAAGTTCTTATCAATAAATAATATAATTAATATAGTAAGTACAAATAAGTGATACACCTATACATCCTATTTCGTAATAAGTAGCATAATTTATGACGTCACACTTCAAAGTGTTACCCAAATGTGGGTTTGAAATGATTTTATAAATACCTTGAATATTTGTAGTAAATATATCTGTTCTGTTTTGTAATACACCAACGTTACTGATCCGTATAAATGATTTACCAAAATCATTGTTTACAGTTGTATTCGGGTATTTTTAAATACTTCCAATCTTATCAACAATTGACTTATTATCATTATTCATTTAATACAAATATTATACAACAAATGACAATTGTACAGGGTGCAATGACGGAGTGGCGAGCGATGTAAGAAACATTAAAACTTTGAATTGAACTAGAGAAATCGGAGAGATTACTGTTTTGGGGACACCGAGACTTGTCAAGAAATTGTAACATACTTTTTTGTTTATTACGGTTTCTGGGTCGATATCTGAAAAAACGTTAAAAAGGCCTATCCAAAAGCTATATTTAAACAACAACAAATGCTAACTAAATATAAAAATAATAAAATTTTCGTTTGTTGATATTTCGAAATCTAGCGAATCAAGAGGTTTTCATCTCAACCCTTAGTTAATTGGATTGATTTTCTTACTTTTCTTAATTGGTGATACCAAGCCTTAAAATATCATTTTAATGCTAAGTTTTCCTAACTCAGGGAGTATATATATTAAAATTTTTATGAAATTGAATCTTTTACCACTTGCCAGCAGATTATGTAGAGCTGCATAACCGCAAGACTTGATTAAACAAAACAAAAAACCCAATATACAAGCTAATTATAAATAACGCGTTATAATTAAGTGTGTGTAAGTTCTACCCTCGAATCAATTTTTTATGTACCTTATTAAATGTTGAAACTGGAATGTTTCGTTTTATAAAATGAAAAAGTAAATTAAATTCTCTAATGTTATTACACTCTGTAAAATAAAAACACCCACTTAATTAAAATAGATATGAAGTTTTTAATATATTTCAAGCTATAAAGTTCTATTAAATTTGATGAATTGAAAATATAATTACTTTCATCATTTTTCGGGACTTAACTGATTCACTTCTAAATATTAATAAAATGGCATAATTCAAGGTCAACCCATTTTATAGATTTTAATAAAAAGATAGAAATGTGTATTATCGAAAGCTCAAAACCAGAAAAATTTTTGTTGCAGGCAATATGTATTATTTATAAGCATTTTTTGAGTAATTGATACCTGATTTTATACTTTTAATGCTTATACTTTTTATTTTGTTTCTTCGTTGCCTACCGCACCGAAAATTGTATTTATTAATTGAATAAAAAAATCTAGTTTATTTGCCATTCAATCATCAAAGAGTCCTGATTTTTATTATTTTGGGTTATAAATATTTTGGAAAAGGTTTTTTTTAATCCAAATCGGGTACAACATAAGTTCTCCCAATTTTATATTCCATTCTGTACTATATCTGTAGTTCTATCAAACCAAAGTGGCACTGAGCAAGAGAGAGTGTAGCTATGAGTGAACGTACATATATATCTCTTGTTGAGTGCTACTTTGGATTGATAGAACTCTGTAGATAAGGCCTGCAAGTTATTTTAAAATGTCGACTTTGGATCCGGAGTTGAATACTTAACTAGTCTCGAGTTTAATCAAATATAAAAAATGCCAAATCTTGGGCAGATTTGGATAATTTGTTGTTGTTGAAATTTGACAGAAAAAAATAATGTAAAATTTTGGTTTATATATTATATTTCAAAAATATTATTAGGAAATTTAGGAATATATTGAAAGTCAACAAAATTTCGAGTAGAAATATTGAGAAATATTATTGTCTTTTAAAAAATTGTATTAGCCTAGTTTAAGACGAATGCATCTAACGGCATCTGGCTATTTAAAAAGAACCCTAAAATGATATCGGTAGAGTCCCAAGAAAGGTTACTTTGTAACTTATCGGTAAATCCACATTCAAAACTAAATCAAAATTATTTCAGATTTAAAAGTACTTGAATTTTATTTTTATAGAGACGATCATGGATTTAGTCCGTTACATTGGGCTTCCAAAGAAGGCCATTTAAAAATTGTGGAGTTATTGATACAACGTGGAGCTCGAATAAATGCTACAAATCGTGGAGATGATATTCCTCTACATTTAGCTGCTGCCCATGGTCATCGAGATGTTGTACATTTGGTAAATATTATAGTTTAATATTCGGAATGATATATGTACAGGGTGAGTCGTGAGGAATGCGAACTCCAGGAGTGCCCTCTACACATGAAAACAATGTAAAACACCTAAATGCCGTTATACGATTTTTATTTGATTTCAAGTTATAGTGTAGTTAGTAAAAAAAAATTCGATACGTAAAGAACCCGTCAAGCAGAGATACTTCGAAAACCTTCACAGATTCGATGAAATAACTTAAGTTAGCTGTACTGCACAAAATTTCCTTTAATAAATTACGAGGTGTACTTCAAATAAAATCAATTCAAATAAAAAAATCAAAATAAAATCGGATAACAACCTTTTTTTTTCCATTATTTTCATGTGTAGAAGACTCTCCTGGAGTTCGGTGCATTCCTCACGACTCATCCTGTAAAAGAAATTGATAAACCACTATTGAGTCATTACTTAATTAAAATGAGTTAATGATACTAATAATTTTTGAAGTAAGTATGACTTATGAATAGCTAAGTTTTCGACTCCATAGGAGATGCCCCGCATATCTATCTCAAACGGACCAACTAATATTAATGAAAATTCCTAATTAGTGGTAATCGAAACAAATATTACTTTTACCCACTTAGAATTTGTTTACTGCCTCGCTGTATTCATTCTAGACCATTTTATGAATTATTACCTCATCTTTTTCAGCTATTACGAAATCGCGCTGACGTGAATTTTGTTAACGAACATGGTAATACACCATTACATTACGCATGCTTTTGGGGCTATCAACAAATTGCTGAAGATTTAGTAACAAATGGTGCTCTGATTTCAATAGCAAATAAAGATGACCATACACCGTTAGATAAAACGCGTGGCGCATTAGCGCAACGTTTACATGATCTAGCCGTTGAACAAGGGCAAGATTTAAAGAGAATTCATTTTAAAGATCAAAGCATGCAAGGTTTTAAAACAAGATCCCGTGATGCAACTTTATCCAGGTACAAAGGAATTAACATAAAAGATTTAACATTGATAACGAAAATTGCATCAACACCATCCGGCGAAACCTTTAGAGGTCGTTGGCAAAAGAATGACATCGCTGCAAAAATTCTCCGAATTCGAGAATTTACTTCACGTATTTCACGGGATTTTAATGAAGAATTTCCTAAACTACGAATATTTTCACATCCAAATATTTTACCAGTTGTTGGATGTTGTAACTCTCCACCTGATTTAATCGTTATCAATCAGTTTATGAGCTGGGGTTCATTGTACACATTACTACATGAAGGTACGGGTGTGGTTGTCGATACTTCAAAAGCATTAAAGTTTGCTTTAGACATTGCCAGGGGAATGGCATTCTTACATAGTTTAGAAAGAATTATTCCCCAATATCAATTGAACAGTCGCCACGTAATGATCGACGAAGATTTGACTGCTAGAATAAATATGGCTGATGCAAAATTCTCATTTCAAGAAAAAGGACGTGTATATTACCCAGCTTGGATGTCACCAGAGGCATTAACAAAGAAACCAGCTGATAGAAATCTGGAAGCTTGTGACATGTGGAGTTTTGCAGTTTTATTATGGGAATTGGCAACAAGAGAAGTTCCCTTCGCTGATTTATCACCAATGGAAACTGGAATGAAAATTGCTTTAGAAGGATTACGTTTATCTATACCACCGGGTATTTCACCACATCTTTCGAAATTGATAAAAATTTGTATGAACGAAGATCCTGGTAAACGACCAACATTTGATATGATTATACCCATACTCGAAAAAATGAAACGATAATTTATTTATATTATTGTTTTCTATTTCAAAGTAAAGCTTTATTAATTCTTCTAAAGATATTTACACTATTAAACCAGTAAATCACATGACTTTATTACTCATGACAAAGTCTTCACGATTAGAATCTAATTATGCTGTAGACGATTGATGTTAAAAGTTGTGTTTAGAAGGAATATTTTTTATGTTGTGTTCATTAATTATGTTCCGTAATTATTTTGACGTAATCATTAAAGTTTTTAGTATAATGGGTGATCTAACTTTAGTTTCTGAACTTTCTCCAAACGAAAAACACAAATAGATGTTAGCCATTACTTATTTATGAAAAAAATGTCGATTTAAAGGATGCCTCTTGACCTTCTGCTTTAACGGCGAAATAAATCTCGATTACAATTTTCTTTTAAAAAAATTAACGTTTTACCTACATAATTTGTGGCTTCAATTTCGATCCAAAATAATCGAGTCAGTGCGCCTTAAGAGATTTTCGTTGACTATTCATCAATGTCCTTTGATCTCAATGTATTTTTTTTTTTGGGGATGTGCAAGTGCTTTGTGAGTCAACTAGCTATTTGTTTATGAACATATTCTCAACTTTCGTTGAAAAAATCAACGTCAACTTCCTATTACTCCAATATTTAATTTGCGCTTGGTTTTCCACTCAGGAACCTCAAGTTAGATCACCCTTTATTAAACATAATTAATGTTTGTTTACTAATAGTATTCATACTAATTTGAATGTTTATAAACTAATTTCAAATTGTTATTTAAAAAATGTTAATACTGTTGGTAATCGATTAATGTTAACGAATATAAACGGTTAGGTTTAATTAAAATATGAAATATAAATAATTGGTTTTTTTTCCGTTAAATTGTATAATAATTTAAAACAAAATCGGAAATGTGTTAATATATTTCATATTATTTTCTCAATAATCATTACTGTTATTAATATTTCTTTAGAATTGATCACAATTGGAAACGCTTCGATCATATTTATTTTAACTATTTTTCACATCTTGAATTTCCTTAAGTTTAAAGATGTTTTGTGTCGCGAATTAAATTTCAATAAAAAAAAAAAAAAAAATCGGTGTTAATACATTAATTTTTAAATTCCGTTTATTGTAATGGATATTGATATTGGTGTCAGATAAAAGATACTTTTCAAATTTTCATTGTTTTCTTAGAAACAGAAACGTTACTGAGAATTTGTCTAAAAATATAAACAGATATATGAAAAAATGTTTCTAGATACATACAAAAGTAGTTATTGGACAATATGAATTTCATTAATATTCATTTAGTCCAGCCAAACAATCAGTACTTGATGGTCTTAAAGTTGATAGTCTTCCTTTTTGAAATTCAACTAAAACTACTATTAGTTGAATCTAATCGAGTGTGCTAGAAGAATTAAACAACTTTAGTATCCAATCGCTCCTGTTATTGTGCGTTAATCTTAACCTTTCCATTCTCGAAACAGTTGCAATAAGAGTTTCCGTGCATTGGATAGTCTAGTGTAGCAACCAGTCCGGTAGTTACTTCCGCACCCATTAATTCTTGGCTATTTAGTGTGTGGCCTACTACTAATTATCTTATGCTAGATTTTCTAGCACACATTCGATCTATGGTAATTTTAAATAAAATACGACACGAATTTTAAGCAAATATAATATACTAAATCTATTTTTTGAAACATATTTAAACTATTATCTCCCATACCGCAAATGGCCTTAAATGTAAAATATAAATTTTTTTAAATTGTGTATTATTATTTTTTACTATATATTACAATCTTGAAGTATTATTTTTAAACTGTTTTTTTTTCTTCTTATTAAAACGAACGTTGTATAAAAAATGTAATTTTGATGTTTAAAAAAAATTAACTTACTAGTCTTATTTATAATTTTTTTACTATTTATATACATATAAAAAAAATCGTGCTTTGATAATTTTGAACTGCAAAAATAATGTTTGTTACGTATACATTTAGTGCATTCATTTTTATAGTCTTTCGTGAAAAACTTATTTGAGCAAGATTTTAGTTGTAACGCATTACAGATATTTTTCACGTAACTAAAATTAATTATGGATAACACTAAAATGGAATACGTAAATTTTAGTAATATGCTTGATTATCTAAACGAATTAGAGTGGATTTATTTGAAATAAGCCCTATTATACTCGTTAGTCAAAATGCAAAACTTAAACCATTTTAAGCGTTACTTCTGTAATATTACAAGTGATTTACATGTAATGTTATAGTTATGACACTTAGAATGGTATAACACGTGCAGTTTTTTGTGACACAGAGTGAATTTTTTGAGGGAAAAGTCTCATTTCAATATAATTTAGATCCAATAATAGATATTTCAAATTTTACTTTTATAAAAATGCAAAAGATGGCGCTAACAAATGAAAAACAATAAATGAGTATATTGTCTAGGATTATACATGAGGTTGTACTCATGTACTCTTATAAAATTTATTTATACTCTCAATTCCACAGAACCGACGTTCTATTACTTATAAATCAAGCTAATAAAACGTCGACTCTGGGTGTCCATGAAAACAAATGAACCTATTTCCTGAAAAACAAAAAATTGGCCACTAGAGGCGCTATCAGTGATGGATAAAAAATGATACTGTGATTTAATTAAAGCCAAAGTCAGTTTTAAAAAAATAATAAATTTAGTTGACTATTACGAAATTTAAAATTAAAATTGATTCAAATCCTTTTGATATTTCCTTTTTTTTTTTTTTTTTTACAAAATTTTAAAACAAAATTTATAAATTTATAACGTTTTTTAGTTAAAATAAAGTTTTTAAGTACATTTCATAAAAGTAATGCCTATAAACAATCCAAATTTTTCAATTTTAAAAATGTACTTAAGAGAATAGTTTATTTGTCCCCATCGTCTAGTAATTAATTAGCAGTAACTCTCTCAGGAAGTTGGTTCATTATAAATTTTTCGTAAGCACAAGCAACAATTGTCCAAATCTTATATGTGGCCAAAATTTAAACATGGTTAAATTGCTTATTCGAACAAAAAAGGGTCGTTAAAAGATTTCTAAATTCATTCAATATACTTAAAATATGATTTAAAATCTCTTGCCACATTTTTAATGGCTTTACTGTAAATTTCGCTGTAATGTACAATTAAGTGCCTTTTACTGCCATGATAACTTAATATAAATAAATATTGTATTTTATATTTATAATGATTTTATTGAAAATATATACTAATATTTGTTACTTAATAAGCGTTATTTTTCTGATATTTCCTTTCTGTTACTTTTCACTCTTTTTTATTCTGAAAAATCTACTGGAACATCAAGGAGTTTCGATAGGCGTTTGTCCTAAATTTGGAAAATTGATTTATACGTTACATTAAAAATAATTTTGTGTTTTGTTATCTACATATCATGAATAATCATTAGAACAAAATTAATTATTAGTGGACAAAATCCTTTTATTTTATATAAATGGATTAAAAATTTGAGGATTTTTGAATAGTTTTCATCATCAAACATACTTATAAAAAAATTGTAAATCTATATAAAAGCACTTCTAAACACTATAATAATTCTGAAGCTAGTATACTTTTAGTGAGACTATTTGTAACGTGTCAAAAATTTGTGTACATGCGAATCTTCTGAAATAAATCGAAACAAATCAAAGAAGCTTAATATCGAATAAATAACCGACTTTTGTCAAGTACATGGCTTGTTTTTTAAGAAATAATGTTTAAATGTACTATTTTTTTTATTATGATTCAATTTCGCAGTGGAAAAATCAGAAGTAAAATTACGCGCTACGGGCTACATTTTTAAATCCAATTTATCAAGTTTTGTTCCTGTTTGTAAACCATTCGAACGGAATTCTATCGATTTTTATCATGACCGGAATAACAGTTTAATATTTATGAACAATTTTCAGGTATGGTATATTTTTGTTGGTGTTGGCGCAGGGTAAGTGAAGTTTATTTGAAGTGTAAGCGCAGCATTAATTTTATGAGCGATTTAAATTTTGATCATTATTTTAAATTTAGGCAAAAACGAAAAGTTTAATATGATAGTAAAAATTTTAGCTGTTTTAACATTGATGAATAATAAATTTTATAATTTATAGGTAACTTTAATATTTTTGTCGATAGGTGGTATTACTTATAAAATTGGGATATTGAATTAATTTCAAGTTTTGATATTATTTTTCCTACGGATGCCTAATATATTTAAATTATTTGTCTAAATAATTTATCTTAAACAATATAACAAAAAAAATTCGCCAGTTCGAACAATAATGAGACCAAAAATATATAAAAATACAATTATTTATTTCAGAAATATATTTGATTGAATAACTATTATTCGAAAAGTTAAGGAATTCAATAAAAAGTTTAATGTAAAGCACGAATGCTTTTTAGGGGTATAATAAAAGCATGCGCATTTCTATATATTGGGCCACCCTAAAACAGTGTTATAGTATATCTAGTCTAGTGAATAAGGGATGTGATAATAAAGTATTTTTTAATTTAATATAATGATTTAAATGTTGTTACGAAAATGTAGTGATGAGAATGTGGACACAAAAGCATATTGTGATATTCTTAAAGATATGGAGCCAACCAGTTCAGCACCAAGTCCTTTGAATAATGTAGATTCAACATTTTCCAGGTAAATTTCAGGTGACAACTGAGTTTTGACAGTAGGTTACTGTGTTTACATGTTTTTGTAGGGAACGTTATTTGTAGGTCAATGATAATTTTTCGATATATCCTTGATTTTTTATTTGTAATAAAACAGTATTTTAAGGTTGTAACTATTTGATTAATTTTTTTAGTTTCCTAAAGATAATTTTATTGAATTCTTCTTTTAGATTAAATATATTTTGAAAATTTAATAACTCTTTTAAATAAAATTCGTAATCATTTTCAAATAAAAAATAATTTAATTTTTGAATTTTTTTGCATTTAAAAAAAATTTATTTTTTGAATTTATTATATTGAACATAATAAAATTTACAACAATGTTCAATCATTAATACATAGATTCTCCGTGAGAGGACTTTCAGGAAGTCATTACTTTTCAACTAAATAACCATAATTTAAATTTCATCAACAATAAAATTGACAAAATATTTATATTTTAAAATTACGTTTTGTGAAATAAGATAAAACGTAAAACATCAATCAATTTTGAGATTGTTTTTTAAAAAAAGGTATCTAAAAATTTATATAATAATAATAATAATATTAAAAGATAATGCGGTTTTGTTTTGGGAAAGTTTTTCTTTTGAAGTCGGTTTTCTTTTTGTTAAAAGTTTTGTGATTTTTAGTGAATCTGAAGTACACTAACTAATTTTTCACTAAAAAAAGAATTCGCTTGGCGTGATATTGAGTTATTCGTCCTCTTATCGTGAATACTTAATGCAAATTTAAGACTTTTATGGTTTTCTCATGGATGTCGTTGTCAGAACTAAACCAAAATAGAATGGGACCACACGGGAAGCACTAGCTTTCAAATAGATGAAGAATTATCAAAATCGGTTCACCCAGTCGAAAGTTCTGCGGTAACAAACATAAAAAAAAATACAGTGGAATTGATAACCTCCTCCTTTTTTGTTTGAAGTCGGTTAAAAATAAGTGGAACCGTAGGCACTCCTACTGCATATTTACCTAATATTTCCGAAAAATATATTTAAAAAAAATACGCATAAAATAAAAGGCAAAATTGTTTTACAGTGTTAAACAGGAACCGGGATCCAATCCTGCTAGTCCGTTAGAAGCATCTAGTCCAGAAACACTAGGAAATTCACGAAATGGTAAGTTTGTAACAATTTTAATTTGTTAATTATTATTTTAGGTTAATTAATAAACAATTTTTATCCTTATATGAAAGTATTAACCTCCCATTTTATCAATATAAACTATACCAAAAAAGGGACTCTTGGTTCGGTAAACACTATATGAAATATGACAACTGAGAGAAGACGGTCATCGTTAAATTTTTTTCTTACAGTGTTAAAAGTTATGGGTTGTATAGAGAGGATTTCGTCATAAGTTATCTCTAACCTTTGTAATTCGTTAATTTGGATAAAGTTGACCCCAATATGTTTAGGGTAACAAAAAATTATGTATTGCACTATACACTGTAATAGAAAATTTGATGTTCATGTTGTCTTGTTTTGAATTATATGAAAATTTTCCATTTCCCGGAAGTTTAAAGACTTTCGCTTAGATTTTCACGTAAAATTCAAACCCACTACCGATACCCTGTATTTTTCTCAAAATTTTACATTCAGATTTAAATTTAATACCTTTCGAAATAACGATTAATGGATAATTTTCACAAACATTTTTAAAGGTTTCCAAACTAATTAATTTGAAAAAATTAAAATATATAGGGTGTCTTTTTTAAATTGACATATGCGTGAAACTCGAAAAATAAGTTTAACCGAAAATACTTCATACGAAAAATGTTAATTTCAAAGGCACAAATCTAATACGGGTATTGAATTCAATCAAAGTTTTCCGGTTCAATTAAAACCTTCCTCTAATTCATAACTGGCAAAAATTAGATGAACATTTAGAAATAAATCAAATTAGAAATAAATCGAATCGTTTAGACAGTAATTGATAGCAAAAATACTTATCAAGCCCTAACAGAAACTGCTTTTTGCGCGTTTCTTCATTCAATTTGAACAAAATTGGTCTTTAAAGAAAAACAAACCACTTTTATTGCAAAATTTTTTTCGAAGAGTGTCTAGATTTCACAGGAGACTTAGAAAAAATAATTTTTAGGGAAACTTTTTAGGAAAATTTTTGGGGAAAAAAACAATTTTCAGTCCGTTTTTGCCTGTATGGTCTTTTTTTCATCTTTATTGACGGACCCCTAAAAACAAAGATTATCTATGTATGTATTTATAAATGGGCTGCTTGCCTGTTTGACTCCCTAAAATTTGCAGTTTATGAAATGTGAATTTTAGTTTTATGTAACGTATTCTTCCCTGATTTATTAGTTCAAAAAATGATAAAAAGTCGATAAAATTTTACAAAATTCAACGTTGACTTTTTGTCTATCTTAAACCAATCGTTTTAACAAATATGGTGGAAGCGCAAATAAATGCTACAAGATATAATTATTTCAATACTAAAATAATTTATCTGCATTTCCACCAGTTAAGTTCGTAGAATAAATGTTATCATTAGGGTTGACTTTTATAAGCAATGCCAGGTTAGGTTGAGATGATGACGATACCCAATCATTGTTATCCAAATATTTAATTGAGAAAAGTCGCAAAATACCTGAACATACAGGGCCATCTAAATATCTCGTTTTGTAGGTAACCAGTCAAAAAATAACTTAAACAAGAGTTGCAGAGTTTGATGGGGAACATCATGTTCTGCCATCAGATTGGACCGACACGCCTTATATTAAATTCATTTCCTTAACCCCAGCTTTGCTTTCGATCAAGTGGGGCAGGAATTTTTTGTCTAAAGGGAGGAAAATCAGAAAAACAAAGTCTATATTATTAATATATACTTAGTCAACTAAATTAATGACAAATGCAGGTCCATGGGAGGGCAGTTGCTCTGACCTGCACATCTCCCCGTAAGCCCTATGCTTAAGTGTGTCATTGTGCTTTCGGATCTCTTACATAAATCATAAGATTAGAAAATATCTGTTAAAAAATGTAAAGAAATAATAAATGAATGAATAATTCGAATAATAAATTTATAATAACTTGATTTAAATGATTTTTTAATAATTTTTGTTGTTGATTATATCATAGATTTCCAAGTAATAAAATTTATAAAATTATATTCATGAATTGAATAAAATTAAAATTATACAATAAGTTTTATTAACTGAACATCCTTTTTCAATATGTGAAAATTTACCATATATACATGGTGTATTATTATTATTGGAAAAAAGAATTAATGTGATCCTTGCTCAAAAATAAGAAAATTTTCATGCATACACATAGTAGAAAACTTTTGTTTTTTGAGCGGTTCAATTTGTACTATTTTATTATTTTATCAAAGATATAATTTATGAAAACCCTACGAATTTGAAATAAAATTCATCTCAATGAATAGATCAATAGAATTTTCTAATTATAAAAGACTATGAGCCCATAATAAAGCCTAATTTCCATGATTTTTTAGTCTTCTTTTTTTGTCTTCTTTAAAAACTATAAGATGATCAAATTTAGATTACACGAGTTTTGTTTAAAATAAAGACAAACCTGTGTGAGATATCAATACGAGTTTTTAGAAATTTAAATTTTTTAGATATTGTATCAAAGCGTTTTTATTTGAAAAATGATTTAATGTAAATGAAATATCTATTCGTGGTAATAGCAATGCTATTTGTTTTTTCAAAAAATATGGCCTATTTACACTTTCATACTAAAAAAACCACAAAATTGTTAATTTTTGTGCTTGTAAATATGATTTAAGAACAGCATTCTTAAATCTAAAGCAGAAATTAGGTTCATTAACGAATTCATTTAATCAAAAATAATCTTCATTGATTCTTTCATGAAATGATGGTTCTGCTTAAGACGGTTCTGCGTTTCTGAGAAATTAATTATTAAAATCTCTTTTTACATGGTTGGTATATGGAAAATTCGGAAATAAATATTTTTAGCCATAAATAAAAAACTAATAATTTAAATAAAAAACTTTTTTCAATATTTCTCAAGCTTTTAAGCTTTATAATCATACCAAAATTAAGACCTTTCCCAGTCTCATTATTTAATAATTTCAATAAAATTGTGCATAAAAATGAAAAACCGATATATACTTAATCAAAAATAAATGCAAAACTTAAACCGTTCCAGTATTATTACATGTGATTCACATAGGTATATAATGTTAAAGTTATAACACTTAGAATGGCAAAAAACGTGTATGAAAATGAAAAAAGTTTATATTTAATTAATTAATTAATCATCCTTTTATACGTCTTTTGTAAAAAATTCACGTAGGTATATAATGTTAAAGTTATAACACTTAGAATGGTAAAACGCGTGCATGAAAATTAACTTTTGTTTGAAGCTTTATTTCGTAAGCATCACTGTTTACTCGCGAGGGTGCAAATTAGGGGAAAATTTTTTAGTATGTATTATATGGGAATAGCAGTTGTGTGTGTGATAGTGTGATAGAGAGGATATCTTTCTATATTTGCATGAGGTAAAAAAAACAAACTATTGGGTCATCAACACTCTCTATACATGGTATTTCAACCATTAACTCAGTCAATTGTTTGTTTTCACTTGTTTCATTATGTTATTAGTCATTGAAATATATCTTGGTACATTATGGCTGGCTATTTGTTACGTATTGTTTTGTCGGAGTAAATTTAATCATGGAATCGAAAAAAAATCGTATAATGGCTATGTTGTTTTAAGTATAAATTTTGAGTATACACCTGTACTATAATACATTCAATTTAAACAACATCAAAATACATTTATATTATTATTATTTATTATAATATAAAAAAAATATGTAATATATGCACATATTACAACTTTGTTGCGGTTGATGTTATAGTGAATTATAATTAATCCAACCATTTAATACACTTCCTAGTGGCGTTCTTGATTGGCTGCCTGGGACATATGTATATCATATATACATACATAACTATACACCTATACACATACCTAACTATATTCTATAGTTTTATAATGCTGTATTCGGTTGATGTACATTATTTTATTGCATTGGTGTCAATTCATGGGGGATATTGTTTGATGTTCTATAAATGTTATTCAATAAATTTTTAGTCATGTTATCAGTATGTATCAAGCGTGATACAAATAAACGAGTATCGTAATGGATTATATAAGCGAGTATAATTCCCAAAGGTAACCAAGAATTTACGTCAATGTAAACCTAATACCGATATTATAGTTATATTCCAGGAAATTGATAGAATCAAATTACAATAGAGTATTCTACTATGTTTGAAAAGAGAATTCTACTTCAACATGTTGATTTTCCTAATAAAAAGCCACAATAAATTGTATTCTGGCAAAATTAACACGCTTTCTTGACACAAAATTAAATTACCCTATCAATTTTACTCTGAAAGTACCCTATTCAATTTTAACGCTATAAGATGTCAGCGCCACGAGTAAAAACAAAATTTAAGCCTTTCTTTAAACACTCAGCTGATTTTTGCATTGAATAAAAAGACTAAAGATGACTACTTCATTATGTGCTGTGCCATATTTGCTCTCCGATAGTTTTTATACTTTTTTATTTAAACTTTGTAGTTTGTTTTGTTATATAAATTTTTTTTAAGTTTGTTTTGTTTATAAAAGCTGAAATTAGAAAATTTATGAAAAATTATATGGCGATTTACTTTTTTAAACCACATAATGACCCAAATTAAAGTAAAAACAATTATTTTAATGTTTTATTTAATTTTTTAACGAAATTTGTGTTGTAAAACTTGTTACATTAACCTCTGTTATATGTTTACAAGATTTTAACATTTCTGTTAAATATTATGTATCTATGTGCGTTGCAAACTATAGATTTTTTTATTATTGCTAGATAGAGTTTTTCTTGATACATATTAAAATCCAATGAGGAGTTATGAAGAGCAAGGTACCGGCTCAGAGACAAACAAGCTGTAGGTTTGGCGCACTACTGCATTATGATTATTAAACGATCTGCTACAATGAAGAAGATATATGATGTTTTGTTATGATAATATTGACTCACTTGGATAATAGTAATTTTTAACTTCTTAAGCTCTTATAATGGGTTCGAAATCGATATTGATATTTCAAATACATCTTCCCACGTTCAGGGAAATGTTCAGGAAAAAAAGTTTCATGTTTCAGTGTATTTACACTACATCTGTATGCGTTCGTTCGTCCGCATTTTTTCGTAAACGATTTCTTGTAAATATGTATAATGGGAAACTGGAAATTTTGATAATTGGTTGTGGGGCATCAATTCCATTTGTACCAAGACTTCTTGTATATAAAACGCGTGTTTAGTGTGTGATGTTTGAATTGTCTACCAAAATAGTACTGACACAGTCTTGATTAATGACCATTCTGTCTCTATTTTGGCAATTATTGACTCTATGACAAATATGAACATGGAATCATTTAGTCTCTTACAAGAAAAGTGCTGACCAGGAGATATTTGATTTGATTTCTTCCGAGGAAAAAAGTAGAACAAGATAAATTATCGTTTACAATTTTTTTTTACATTGAGTTAATTTTTTAAGCGAATGTAAAGAATTTATTTTATAATTAAAGAAAAGCTTCGCACACTATTTGGAATTTTTCTGAGAAGCTACGAGAATGCTCATTCTCGCTAATGACTTGAAGTGTTTCAAAGATTCAATTATTCAAATTTTATTCTTATTTTGGTTATTCAAATTTCTGAATGAAGGGGTTAAATTTCTTGTGTTTCACAGATTCAATATAAATAATACCTTTTATCACAGTTTACTATGTTAATGATACATGTATAATTCATATAGTTATAGATGAAATCCCTTTTTGAAATTTGTTGAGTATTGACATATAAATTATGAAAGCATATTTCGTTTGACTGTCACTAAAAGTGTCTGCTTCATTCATTTTTTTTTATTAGGGTTACTAAATTTTATATTAAGGTTGTTTACAAAATAAACCAATAATAATTTCTCGTTTGAGATAGGTTTTTACCCTTTTATTAATTATATTATCAGAGCTTTAGTTAATAACATATAATCAAGGGTAATGTTTAATTGACTGTATTTATATTGAAATATTATTTGAAGGTTAATCAATAATAGTTCGTATTATTAACTATTCCAAAAAAAATTTTCCTGTCGTAATATTCGAAATTATTTTTTAGAATTTATTCTGGAGCTTTTTTCAAACAAAGAATATATTCGTATAAAATTACACAGGAAATTAATGCTTTTTAAAATAATTTCGTTTTCAAGATAAACAGGGTAAATCTTGTTAGTAAAAGGATTATTACATGAACTAGATACTCTGGGAAACACGTACTTAACAATCAAAAATCAACAATAAAAATGTATTCTTCTAGGACATCGCATATTGATGATTATAATGTCCATAAAAATTTTCTTGGAAAACTAAGCCCATTAACATAATTGTATATGTACCTAGAACATAACTTTAGCATTGAATTCCAAATATCTAAGCACCAAAACGCTAAATATAATATTTACAAACAAAATTTCTTTAAAATTACGATATACGTTCTAAGTAACTCCTTCCCAGAAAATTGTAAAACTAGTTTCTTTAATCTTAATACAACTATCTTCTAGGATAGGAAAATTCATCGTCGTTTTCTAAAAAAAATTTGCTGTTTTTAGCCACGGGTAGCCACGGGATACGGTAACTACGGGGGTTTTCGAACTAGTATGGAATATACAAAGCAAATCTCACCCCTTGCAAGAAAAAAGATAACTCATCTACATTGCCCATTGAATGGTGCCACTCTTTTAACGGGAATGCAAAACAGGAAGAAATTTACAAAACCACTTATTCTAAAAAATTTCATATACACAATATATTTATTTTTCTTCAAAATAAAAATTTGTGTCGCAAAGAGTTAAAATGGTTTTACAATCAGAAATTTTTGCAGATTCGCACATAAGAAACGCAGTAAATTCAAACGCTTGTAAGTACCAGAAGTAGTTCATCTCTATCTTATTTCAACAAAATAAGCCAAAATTATGGTGCTTTGAATTTAACTTCCTACCTCTTGCACCAGCATATGTGTGTATGTATATTTAGAATAGTACTCACCCACCATTGACTTTAGAGTTACATAGACTGAGCTTAAAACAATTTTAAGCGTGCCAACATCTGAGGTAATTGCTTAGATCAAATCCATTGTAGATTCGTAAGAAAAAATGTAAAGTGAAACGTAATAAGTATTTTTTTAGTAAAAAAGCGAAAAACTTCAGTGAAAACACGATGCTTTATGTAAAACATGGTGTGAAATGAAAATTTGACATTTAATGTATGTTTTTTTGATAAATGTCCCTATATTCAATGTATTTTTTTTTGATAAGTGTTTCTGTATTCTTTTGATAAATGTATTTTTTGATAAATGTCTCTAGCTGATCTTACCAATTACCTCAGATGTTTGCACGCCTCTCACTGTATGGAAAGATAGGCGATCTTAGTCTATGTACTCTAAAATGTAAATGATATTCACTGAGGATGAGTATTTGCCCATGTATTAAACTTATATCACGTTAAATACGTTGTTAAAATAATTTATATGCAAAATATAACCCAAAAATAATTCCCATTGTAACACCTATGATTTATTTCTTTATAAACATACACATATACATAAGCACAATATATATTTGTGCATTTCTTTTTATGAATGCGCTGGCATCACTCGCGGGCCTCAGTAGAGGTGAACGGCTCCGGTTATTCCTCTCAGTGTCCACTCTCCATCTCACCGTGTACACGTAATACTATCGCCTCAGGTACTTACACCTAATGACAGGGTTTGAACAAATACTTATTATTTTATTTAATTAATTAATTATAAAATATCATATGCTTGCACCAAACTATAATTTTCTGGAAATTAGTTTTCTTCTTAGACGCTATCTTTCCTCAACGTAGTTCATAATGCAAACTATGAAAACAAATATTACTATACTAGCTTGATACCCGCCCGCTTCACTGGATTTAAAAAAAAAAACCTCCGCTTTAAAGCTTCCACCTCTTTTGATCTCATTTATCCTTCTTCCATAACATTCAAAGGGATTGTTTTCCACAACTAAAATATAAGCACAATTTTCAGTTTTTTAAAGTGTAAAATAGTCATAATTCATTGAGTATTTCAGAAAAGATGGTTATGAATTATTTTACATTTACTATTTTAAATTTGTACATAAATCTTTAATTTATGGTTCAAAATCATGATCATAGATAGAGCAGTAAAATGTTATAATAAATTTAATTTATTTATTTATTTATTTTTTTTTTTAAATATATTTATAAACATATAGATCATGTTCTATTCTGACGTATGAGCTATAATGCTGTAAAGTTTCAATCAAATTCATTCGTTAGTTTTTGCGTGAAAGCGTAACAAAAAAAAAAAAACAAACAAACATTCTTACTTTCACATTTATAATATATAGGGATAGGAATAGGGATACATATAATATCGTTAAATCATTCATTCATATGATTATTTGAAGAGCAAAAAATTTGTGTTAGAGACGGCAACCTTTTATCCATCTGTTATTAAAGTCATTAACGACTTTGTGTTGATGTGTTGTAGCTTTCGAGAATTAATTATTTATTTGTAAAACACAGAATTTTCATATTAAAGAATTTCTCAAATGATGCTAGAAATATTTTACCATTAAATTTTCAAATACCGGAATTTTAGGACTCAGGTTCGAATTCCGGCTTCTGTGTAATTTTTTCTTTTCTTTCCATTTGTTCAAATGAGAATACTTAATGTGCGTTGGCATAATGTGTCGAGATAGAAATAGCTATTAAAAGCTTAATATTAAAATACTAAATTACTAAGATTTTTATATAAAATACGAGTTTTTCAAAACTAATACCAATTTTAAAATACCGCATAAACTATTCGAAATAATTATCGAAAATCGGGATCCAAGCACTATTTATACAGTCGAATTTCAGACTATGAATTCTTTTTTTTGGAAAATTGTTCAATGATTTGTTTATTTTATTATATTAATAATGCATGTAAAACCCTGATTTATTTAATAAACTTATTAGTTGTGAACAATTTAAATGTTTTATAATTTTATTTTTTAAATATTTATTTTTTTTAAATGTATTTATCCATACAACAGTACCAAGGAGTTTTCGATGAACACAACGGCGCTCTACTCAATGATTTTGTAATAAGATTTCATGTGTGAGAAGAAAATTGGTTGATTTAAAAATTAAAAAAAAAATTAATTAATTACTTCCAGTGTTAAATCTGCTGTCTCATTAAGAGATTTTTTTTTTTTTAATTTATATTAAGACATCTTTTTATTATAACTTAAATTGAATGACACCTCAATCACAATATATTTCGTTCAATATGACCTATAATATTGTTTTTATATTACCTATACGCACCGTGCGTGAGCTTTATTTGAGGCGTTTCCATGGTCATTGGATGCATGCTCTTAGATGCATGCCAAGCGCCCATTTTAACTGGGTCATATTTCGAGTGTTTCTTAAAATTTAAACTGCCAGTAACTTTTGAAAACTGATCTTAAATTGTATGTTCTATTAAAAATTGATTCAGGTAACTATTACTCCACATATGTCCTCTGTTCTCAGTCCTCTCAAACTTAAAATGTCTCAAAGTTTAATGACTAAAGAATAATTAATTTTTTATATAAATAAATCTGATTTCAAAAATTTAAAATGTTCTATGGAAATAGATTTGCAAGTCTCGAGTACCTATGGCTCGTTGAATTCTTTTTATTTATGTCAATGTTTTAAATTTGGTCTTGTTAATATCTCAACGGGTTATCGATCTCGAAAATTTATAATTGTTTAAAATATTTAATAAAACTAATTAAAAGTATTTTTTTTTAATAACGTGAACATTAAAAATAATATCTATTAAACAAAATTATTACCTATTATAAAAAGATAGCTAAAAACTAAAAAAAATTGTTTAGACTTTTTTATATTATAGAATATAGATAATAAAAATATTTGGTGTGGTGCACTCATTATACCTCTATACATTAATATTTCACATCATTTAGATATTCCATTGGCTTAAAATATTTCAACCCTTCAAAAATATGAAATCTAACTTTACTTTTGTAGAAATCGTTTTCAACGTTAAAAAACGATATTTTTTTAGACTAAAACTAACAAAGAAATATTATACAAATTTTATGAATTTTTATTATATTTAAATAAATATTTTTGCAAGTTCAGGGTATTGATCCTAGGACTTTTGATAAAGAAATCGCGTGTTTAGCATCTAAAAAACACATTTTTGAAAAAGTACGAGTTTGGTATCGTGGGTAGCTATGAAGCTACCCATTGGTATCGTTTCTAGAAAAATATAATCAAAATTTTTCATCTATGGTGGCTGTGCGAATCGCAAAAATTGTACATGGTTTTCATGGAAACAGTTCATATGTAAAAGTGTAATTATGGGCTCTGTAAAATAACAAGTGAGTCGATATGGAGAGTTCAGTTTAAACTGTCCATATGAAGAGTTCTCTACGGCCAGTCATTGTGGATAGTTAAAATAACAGCTCAGTGTGAACAGTAGTTGTTGGATTATTGTTGACCATATTGATTGTAAATATATTTGTAAATCAAGATTGTAAATTGATTTTGTGTGGACTTATAATTGAAACATTGTGTTAAACATTAAGGTATAGCAAAGTTTTCAAATAATTAATCTAGTGGTGTTTTATTGTATTGAACCTAACTGGGGTAGAACGTTACAGCATAATGAAATATTTTCATTTTGTTACTTCGTTACTCCAGAAGAGTAATTATCTTGGCAACAAGTATACTTCATTAGCTTTCATTCAATTATATAATTACAAAACACAGATTTGGAGAAGCGAAGCTTACAATTGTGAAAATAACGTAAATCTTAAATAGCGATCTATGATAAGCCCGATCATAATATTTGAAGACACTTTATGGGCCAATCACCTATGATCATTGATGTTTGCCATTTTATATCTCGATTTTTATGTAAAATCCAAATAATATAAAGAGGTAAATTAATTTTAGTAAATTAACAAAATAGAATATCACAAATGTGTATTAAATTTTAAATTTCCGCGCATCATGATAATAAATATAATATTTTTAAAATAAAAATTAACATAAAAAATACATCTTTATGTTAATAATATTATTTTAAAAAAAAAATACACACATCTATAAAAAAAACGTTATCTAATGATAAAATCAATCACCCAATCAAGCGTCAACTAATTGGAATTTACAATAAAAATGATTACTAGGTATATAAAATTATATCATCGAACTCATTTACAAAAATTTGATTTGTAACGGTTCTTCTCATTTTATCATAATGAAAAGCCTTAAGCTACGTGTACCTATGTTTTATATTTATATACGTGTATAATTATATTATAATATAAGAGGTTCTTAAACTTTTCCAATAATGTTATGTAGATAAGTTTTGAACTTCACATCATACTAGAGTTGATATAGATTTTAGCACATTATACTATAATAGGGTATGTTGAAAAAGTACTTCGGTATGTTGATTTTCCTAATAGAAAAGCCTTAAACAATATATTTTGGCAAAATAACACGCTTTCTTGATATAAAATTAAATTTTAAATCTTTTCATTCTCGCAAAAACGCTGTCAGTCGTTTTAGTGAAGTAACATTGGTAAAAACAACAGTCGTGTATGTAAATATAATATGTATGAATAAAGTTGATGGTAATATAACCTACAGATACTATGAAAGCCATCAACAAATTAGTAATTAATGCATATTATTTTAGCCTATATGATGTCACATATATTATATTTTATATATTATTTTAATATAATAAAACAATAATGCTCTTTTATGACTCAAAATCAGAAATATTTAATAGAGAAGTTGCATGTTTTTTAATTTCATTTTTTTTTTTCGAAAGTGTCGCAATATTAGCTCAGTTGGTTAAGGCGTAACCAATTCCGTCCGCGTGTCCGAAAGTGTAGAGAAAGCTGTGTATGATAAATGTCTATTTTGATTACTTTGTCAAATGTCTCTTTTGATCTTTGAAAATCTTATAAAGTGTGTGGCACCAAATTACATGAAAATTTATGCTGAAGAATATTTTGAACTCAGCTAGACATAGAACGCTCGGAAAAATTGAGAATGTAAAATGTTTTTAGTCACCATCTATTGAGGATGTCAAATGTTTTAGTAAGATATGACAGATACGTACACCACATTTTGGGATTCTAATTGCAGAATATAATTTTTTGTATAATAATAACATTTGAGCGTGTTATTAAATGAGATTTTTTTTTTTGTTTTTGTTATTCTAAATTTGAATAATAATTTGATTAAAATCACTATCAATTCAGTATCGTCGCTGTTTTTACACACAGGAAATGTTATTTTAAAATATCGTATATAAATAATAGCAGTTTCATAATTATTTATAACGTACTGTAACCTCCGCTTGTTGTTGATGGAATTGTTGTTGTTGTTGTTGTTGTTAAAATAATGATACTAATATGAATCAGCAAATACGAAAGCTTTTCTTATTCAAAAAGGCTATAAAACTTCTATTGAGAGAAATTATTGGTTGGTACTTGAGTGCAGCCACAAATGACCAACCTACTAAAAATTGGCTACAGAATGGAATATCAGTATTTGAAAAATATTTTACATAAATTTGGAAAAATCGATTTGTTTTTTAATGAAATCGAAAAGTGGGAAAAAATTATTGTGTCTAGCAACAATTTTAAACGATATAATATCTTAAAAACCGCAATGACTTTTAAATTTTTAATAATCTTAATAATTTCTTAATAAATTGGTCTGTCATAGTATAAATGATTTTTTCCCTTCTTCCCGATGGGGTAATTCATTCTTGCGCTATATTAAACTTTTGCTTTAAAGAATCTCCAGCCCTTACAAAGCTCATGATTTTCTTAATGGCAATTTTTCCAGACTATTTAGAAAACCTTGGTACATATTTTAGAACGCCGGTGTTGCCGGGCATCGACAAGGCAGATGTTTCTTTTTCCTCGTCGAATTTCCCGAAGAAGTTGTTATTTTCTCAGCTTACCTCAACGGTATAGTTTCTCGTGATAGCCCGATTGATTATGCGGATAAGATCCTTCTTATGTTTCAGTAGTCTCTTTGATTGGTATCGATTTTCGACCACATATTTCGATCAATGATACAATCATCTTGCTCTTGTCGTACCTCTCATTATATTCTCTTTATAATTTCAACGATGTCATCTTTTACCGATTTTATTGGTAGCAGGTGTGAGTCCAAAATTTTCACGCGGTCCTTTGTTGTTCTCAACCTTGCAAGTCAGCCTGCTTGTATGCCTTTAATATCACTAATAACAAATCTCTATATATTATAAATGCGAAAGTAAGCATGTTTGTTTGTTTCGCTTTCACGTTAAAACTAGTGAATGGTTTTCAATGAAACTGTACAGCAATATAGTTTATACTTCAGAATAACACATGAGATATAATTTATAAAGATATATTAATAAAGAAAATAAATAAAATAAAATAAAACTTAAATTTAATTGGACATTACTAAAATTACAGATATCTGTAAAAGTAGTAATTTGATATTGCCATAAATTACAGATTTCTGTAAAAATAGTCAATATAAAATATTTCACGGCCAACTTTTCTGATATACTCAATGAATAATTACGACTATTATAAATTTAAAAAAATAGAAAACCATACATATATCTTACCTGTGTAAAACAATCCTTACCATTATTTCGAGTGTTATAGAAAGGAGATAAGCGAGAGAAATCTTTATCAATCTTTACTTTTAAACCCAGCGAAGCGGGTGGATATCACTCTAGTAAATAAATACATATTAACATATAACGCATACCTATACACCTGGAAGAGTTTGTTAAGAAACAAATTAAATATAAAATACAGATAATTTCTCTAATAACTAGCTTTTGTTCACATAAATAATATTGTCAATTAAATATGCTATCTCAAATGAAAATTGCGCATGTTATTTCTTTTGTACGTATAAAATCTATCATTTATTAATGATAAATTTATAGTTATAATAAACATTAGTATAAGTATAAATAATATAAACAAAATTGTGAAAGTTAGTTTATATTGAATAGCGTAGGTGATTGTTATGTTATATCTAATTATGTGGGAATTGTGAATATTGTATTGTCGAATCAATCCAATACATCCAATACTATCTCTGAAGCAAATAAATAGATCGTGGGTCTATAATACAGCGAAATTTTTATGATTATTTTCGTCTGCCAGTCTGCAGGACTGATTAAATTTGGTAACAAAGAAAAATGAAGTTTAGCTATGACTCGAGTGTTTTATTTATGGAAATCGACTTTTTCGAATTTTGTATTTAAATAATCTACCCTTTCTTCTACCATGTATCAATTTTTACATTATTGTCGTCCCTTTAACAAAAATAAAAAATTTTTAACAAAGAAAAATCGACTTAAAAAAAACTATTTTAAAACAAATTAATAGCCACTAAAAAGTAAAAAAATAACGATAATATAATTTAGTTTCAATTATTGTTATTTTTGGAGTCGTTGTCAGCCAAGGAAACAACTGTGGAAACAGAACAGTTTGCTATAATAACTTGGCTCACATCGACTCCAAAAATCACAATAATTGTAACTACATTATATTATCGTTAATTTTTTTACTTTTTAGTGCCTATTTGTTTTAGAATAGTTTTTTTTGAATGTTTTATTTTTTTATTTTGTGATTTTTAGTGAATCTGAAGTACATTTACTAATTTGTCACTAAAAAAAGAATCATCGAAATCGGTTGGCGTGAGTTATTCGTCCATTTATTGCGCACATACTTAATGCAAATTTAAGACTTACATGGTTTTTTCATGGATGCTATTGTCAGAACTGGACCAAATTGGAAATGGGACATACGAGAAGCACCAGCTTTCCTTCCTTTTCCATCATCAAATCGGCTCACTCAGTCGCAAATTCTGAGGTATCAAACATTAAAAAAAACAGTCGAATTGAGAACCTCCTCCTTTTTGAATTTGAAGTCGGAATAAGGTAATAAATATTAAGATCCAGATGTGCAACAAAGGATTATTTTTGAAAAAATGGTGGATTCAGACCATAAATCTGATCTAATTTTTTTTCACAAAAAATAAAAGTTGAAAATGCGTTTCGTTCAGGAATTTAATTTGTTTCAATTTTCATCAAGTATCCTTATTTTAAATTGATTGGGTTGATACTTGTCGAAAATCCATTTTAAATGTAAATTATTGAAATATTCGCAATTTATTTACGACATTTTTTTCGGAAAAACAAACTGTGAAAAGTTTTGAATTGTCAAAAAGATTAACAAATCGTAAAATTTCATTTCATTTTTTAATCCGGTCGAAGTTTATTTCTTGGTATTATGTTGTTCATGATTTTAGGCATAAATTGGACACTTGAGTCACAGACCAAACCAATTTCTTTATTACCATATTTATCTTTATCATTACTTCATATGACAGACAAAAAGAATCATAGAAATTTCACTTTGTTATGGGCGCACGGTCTTTTGCATATAATACAGAAATTGGTACATATAAATTATATACTTTCGTTTTAAGAGATAATCATTTCAATTTTATAATCATAACTAGAATTATTTGTTTTCGTTTGGTTTTTTTTTCTTTTTAATCGATTTCTATTTAAATCATAGTATATTGCTAATTTATATATGTATCTAATATTTTGTCTTGCAAGACTCATCCATAACAGATATGGGAATGTATTTTTTACACTGTGATAGACAATATTGTTTTCACTTAAAAAATAACAATCAAAATCAAAACACATAAGGAATGATTTGAATCTCTTGTTTATTCTTTCATGTCCTTACTTGGTCTGGAGTAACTGCAAGTTAAAAAAATCACCTACGATTCAAGCAATAAAATCCACGATGAAAATCATAATGTTAATAAAACCCCAAAGAAACCATGACAAATGAAACACATGACAAAAAGTATTTAAGACAAGTGAAAAGAAACAATTGACTGAGTTAATTGTTGAAATACCATGCATAGTCAGTGTTGATTTCTTTATCACATAACACATACAAAAATGTATAGACAGTGTTGATGCGCAATCGTTTGTTTTTTTGACGTCACGTAAATAACAAAAGATATTCACTTTTAAATAGACACACACACAACTGATATTCCTATATTAATACATACTATAAAATTTGCACCTAATTAGCGCCCTCGTGGGTAAACAGTGATGTTTACAAAAAAATGTTTTTATATTTAAACTTTTGTTCTATCTCTAACGGTTTACAAGATGATTCCTATGGACCCAAGACCCAATTTACCTATGATGAACATTTACGAACTTGACCTCACTTTTTACGTCCTGAGTACGCTGTAAAAATTTCAGCTCGATATCTTTTTTCGTTTTTGAGTTATCGTGTCCACAGACGGACGGACGGACGGACGGACGGATAACCGGAAATGGACTAATTAGGTGATTTTATGAACAGCTATGGCAAAATTTTTTTCCTAGCATCATTATTTTTAAGCGTTACAAACTTGGGACTAAACTTAATATACTATGTAAATTTCATATATGCATGGTATAAATATATTAATTAATCAGCTACTACTATTTTGTGCTATACAAATTCAGAAATAACTCAAAATTTTACTCGATAAAAGTCAGTATTTCTGTCACGGGTAATTTTGTTAAATTTATTTTTGTCATAGGGTAGCTATTTATTCCTAGGCTTATTTTTGTTAAGGGCATTGTAGTTGGCTTAAGTTTATTTTCATTTAGCTCACAAAAAAATATATTTCGAAATTACGACGTGACCTTGTCAGTCTTTAATCCTATTATATTTGCCGTCAAATCAGGGCGTGAATACGTCAGATTTTTTAACTTTCCTATGTCTAAAGCTATTTAGTTTTCTAGCGAAGAGATACAGTATCTAGCGATTTTAATCCACATCTTCGACAAACAACCTATTTGTTCACAGCCACAATTATTTACATATCAATTGATTCGATTACAAAATTTTTCAATGTTTATTATTATTTGTTTCCAAGGAATCAAATTTTCTAAATAGTAGTAAAAAAAATTGCAAAAATAAAAAGGTGACGTTTTGATCTATCAAAAATTAGAAGTAAATAAATATTTGACACAAATTCATTATAATTTTCAATTTTTGTTATTTTGTTTCTATGGTGTTAAAAATACGTTTTGATAAAAAAAAAAACTGCTATTTCATATTAAATCAAATTGATTCGATAATTGTGACATTATGGCGCTGAAATCTTCATTGAAAACCCAATTTGCATATTTCGTAAAGAATCTTGATTATATATTTCACACTATAACATTTCAAAATGGAAACATGTTGATGGAAGTGCAAGGAATTAAACTTGCAACGTTCTATAAGTTTTGTATTATTCTTAAAACAATGAAAATATTAATTGATACACTGATGATTTAATTGTAAACTTATTCCAAACTTTGAATTATTCAAAAAAGAAAATCGTATATATAAAAATCGCTAAATGTGTTGCTGGGCTCAAATCTCGACAGCAGTTGAACCGATTTCGCTAATTCTTTTTTTATAATATTCCTTGAAGTACGAGAATGGTTCATACAAAGAAGAAAAATTTAAAAAATTGCCTGAAAAAGTCTAAAAGCAACACTTTTCTATATTCCCATACAGAACATTCGTAATAATAATTTAAAGTCAATTTGAACTTTAATACCATGCCATAAAGTTTAAGTCTTAGTGGAGGGGTTCCGAGAAATGCAAAAAATTGAGTGACGTTAGTATCGTATAAATATTAACGTCAATATTTGTGAAAGTTTATCAATATTTATATCATTGTAACACTACTCAAAAACAAATTGTCTATGGTAAAATGTAAATTGTCGGTGGTAAAATGCCAATTAAAATGTAAACGTCTCTTTGCCGACCCGGTGTCCCGAATAGCAGAATAAGTACGAAGTTCGCCGAGTCAGCTAGTAATTTATAAAATTTCCGGATTATTCAGATAGCGTAGAACTTACTATTTCAAAGTTATAATCAAATAAATTTTGTGTATTACCAGAGGCGAATTTTATTCTGTAAACAAAATCTAACAGGAAGAAAGTATTCATGAAATGAATGTGGAACTCATAGATTTTAATTTAAATGTATAAAATTGTCAAAAAAAAAAATAAAACAGAACAAAAAACACTATTACAAAAATTGTTTCAAATTGTTACGATACTAATTACAGTAATTATTATTTGATCAGATTTCTATTTCCTGTGTGTTCAGTTATGTGTTATTTATTTATTTTGCTTATAAAATGAGATAATATTTAATTACATATAAATATTAAAACGTAAAAAAATTGAAAATGTCAGCTAAAATTTTGTAAAGAAATAATATTTTTTGTTTTTTAAAAATTTGCTGTTTTAAGTCGGGGAATTTTTAAATTTCATTTTTTTTTTCAATTTTGTTATTAATATTTTGTGCATGCTGACTGTAATATGATAGAACGAACAAATGGTTTTCACCCAGCAGTTACTAAAAAAATTTTGGTATCGACCGAGGATACTCCGCAGTATTTTAATAATTTGATAGGAATTAAGTAATGATAGTAAGTTGGTCATATACTTAACCATAAGCATAAATATCTCTTTTTTTGCATAATTTGGAATATATTAATTGTTCTCCTCCAAGACAAAAAACCCTGACTCATCTCGTTCTAGACCAAGCTATGCCCAAGCCACCAATGGAATTTTTTTGAATCACGTCTCGCACCACATATGCAGTGTAAACGCAAAGCTATTGTCATACGTGCTAGGTGGGTCAAAGACGTGCTTGGCAACTTCAACGAAAATGTTCATAGGCGGAGATTTCCCTTTCAGGCGGACCTGGAAAATATTTATGTGCGTGGTAAATTTTAAATTAATAAATATTCTTTGAAATCAATATTTAAAAATAATTTGTTGCTACAAAATTTTTAAGCTCAAACACAAAAAGCGGATCCCCTGTGCCTTCCTTAGGAACAATCTGTCCCCTGAAGGCGAAGGCGAGATGAAGCTACAAGAATCTGTCGTGGCCAGACGCCGCACAGAAAGCCTACAGCTTCTTTGCTTGAAAATTCCAAACTTGAAATCGGTGAACATACATAAGAATCGGCTTACCCTCTATATCAATCCTTGTGGGCGAAATTTTTGTTCTTCAAATTTATATGGTATCAGCTTCGTTTTCCTATTCCAACACTGTAAAAAATACGAATTGACTTGAGAAAAAACCATCTCTTCATTTTTCGTCGGTTAAAAATGAGATAATTGAATAAAAAAATGCAAAAATCCTTTTATTCGATAGAAATCTGCTGCCCGGCGCGACACCTTAAAATTTGTAATTTTCCCAGAGTAATACAATTTTTAAACCATAAGGGAGGGTTTATAACGTTTAGCTTTCTTTTTAAATAATAAACTGTACCGTTCACAGTAAATTTTTTAAATAATACCAATCGGGTATTTTCTTTTATTGATTTTAATTATTATATTAAAAATGATTCATTAGAGAAATACCTATCATAATAATTATTTTAATTAATACATAATTTTGAATAAATAATAATTATCGGATTGTGGTAAATGGGAAATAGACATTTTACATTATGAAAACATATCTTAGTTGAATATTATTATGATAAACAATCATTAATATTCAATTGTTTATATATTGTGAATGAATATATTGAAATTAAACCATTTTGAGCTTTGTAAAACAATACTAGAGTAATAATGAAACAAGAATATTATTGTTATTATGGTTATTATTGTGTAGAATTATTAATTATTAACTGTTATTGTTATTGTTTAAACCCAGGCATGGGCGAGTTATTTTAAGTCGAAGTCACCATTGTTATAACTTTGTTGTGAGTCTCTTTATCCAAGTATGCATTGCTCATAGAGGAGGAAGCGAGACGGGTATATGACTCTTCTCCCTATATCAGTTTATCTCATAGAAATGAGATAGGTAGAAAAACAATGTTGTCTCTCTGTCTTACTTGTATTTTTGGTTCTCACTGGTTAGGTTGTCACTCGTATTTTAGATACAAAAGTCTGGAAGACTTCTCTACGCCACGTTTGCCCATGCCTGGTTTAAATGGTTGATTTAATTGACACAAAAAGTTTTGTTAGATAAAGTCAAAATCGACTATAACGACATTGAAGGAACCAACCATGGTCGTTATAGCCGATAATTGTTATAAGTGTTATGTACATTTTCATATAAAGTTGTGAATTTATGTACATGCCAGTCTTTATTGATGGCTAATTACGACAACTGGTCGCTTTGACCAGTTGTCGGAATTGAACTTTGTAAATAAGTTCCAAAACAAGCGAAAACAAACAATTGACTGAGTTAGTGGTTGAAATACCATGTATAGACGGTGTTGATTATTCTATCACATTACACATATACATGTCACACAAACATGCCCTTGTGAGTAAACAGTGATGTTTACAAAAAAATGTTTCAAACAAAAGTTGTTTATTTTTTGATAAGGAACATTTTTTTTTCTTTAAGTTTTTGTTCTATCTCTAACGGTTTACAAGATGGGTCTTGCGGATACAAGACCTCATTGACCTATGTTGCTCATTTACGAACTCGAACTCACTTTTTACGTCCTGAGTGCGCTGTAAAAATTTCAGCTTGATATCTTTTTTCGTTTTTGAGTTATCGTGTTGACAGACGGACGGACGGACGGACAACCAAAAATGGACTAATTAGATGATTCTATGAACATTTTCGAATTTTTTTCGTAGCATCAATATTTTTAAGCGTTACAAACTTGGGACTAAACTTAATATGTATATGTACTATGTAAATTTCATATATATACATGGTATAATAAATATATCAGCTGTTTCTTTTCTAACTTTTCTATATTAAAAAATATTTTTTAGAAAAAATTTTCATCAAAGAAATTGTCTCTAATAATCATAAAAATTGATTAATTATAAAATTTTTAAAGAATATAATTATAAATTATCATAAATAATTACATTCCATTAAAATTAGCAAACAAGATTATAGAATTTTCATTTGGGTACTTATTGTTTTATGATCATATAGTCAATTCTATTTGATTTTAAACATCCATTGAATATTAATAAATATTGATTGAATATTAATTGAGAAATGTGTTTTTAATAAGATACAGGTACTTACTTAAAAATAAAATAAAAGTGTTATAAACATAATTTAGATACTAGATAATAATAAAAATATATTATTAAAAAAATATATATATGCATATGTATATAAGTAACAATAAATAAATCTTTAAAAATAATATAATATTATTATTTTATATACACAAATGCTTCAAAATGTGAATGAACTTAAAAACCGGTTTTTTTGTAAATACATATCTAATGCATTATACATTATAAATGTTACTATATGTATATGTTGTATATTGTAGGGTAACATGTATATTAGTACTTACATCATTTTATAGTTTTCTGGCCAAGCAAATTAGCAATTTCTTTTAAATTCTAAAACGAAGAGTTTCTCAGCGTAAAGTTCTAGGTTTACTCTCACAGCACCTGGTAAAGTATTTATATAGTACATCTCACTAACTCGACACTTAAATAGATCGATACGTCAGTGATGATATTTATTATAAACTAGCTGTGAACTACACGTTTCGCTGGGCAACTTCAATTTCAAATAGAAACATTATTGTATTATAGCCTTTACTTGATATGCCATCATTTACTCGCCCATGTGACTCACTGATAATAAAAGCTTTCAATTTTTCAAATCGGTGAAGTATCGATTTTTTGTCGACGTCATTATCCCCTATTTTTACCACCTTTAGGGTAAAATTTTCACAAACTTTGAATGGTGTATTTGTATATATATAAGAATGAAAGCTTACTGATCAATAAACAGCTGAAACTGCTGGGCCTAGAAGGGTGAAATTTTGTACACACGTTCCTTAATTTTTGGAAATTCAGCCCCTAAGGGGCTCAAAAGGAGATGTGAATTTTATATATGGAAATTGTATGTTAAAAATTTTGTTTCGGAATTTGATGAAACTCAGTGCATGGGGTAATTTTGATTGAAAAAGTATAAAAATCAGGGTAATTTAATGATTGGATGCAGAGTTTTAGAGATATCGCAATATTTTGATCGATTTTAGTCCATATCTCAAAAACAATTCGACCAGTCGTAAAATGCACCCGATTTTTGCACTTTTTGGGTCAAGTGAGTTTTATCGAAATTGGAGACAAAAAATTTTTTCGATTTTTTGCAATTTTTTTAAGGGGTACCCCTTTGAAAAAATCGAGAAAAACGCAAAAAAAATTTTGTTTAAGAATTTGATGAAACTCGGTGGATGGGGTAATCTTGATCCAAAAAGTATAAAAATCCGGTTAATTTAATGATTGGATGCAGAGTTTCTGAGATATCGCAATATTTGGATCGATTTTAGCTCGTATCTCAAAAACTATTCGACCGGTCAACAAATACATCCGATTTTTGTACTTTTTGGGTCAAAATTACCTGATAAACTGAGTTTTATTGAAATTGGAGATAAAAAATTTTTTTCGATTTTTTTGCAATTTTTTTAAGGGGTATTGAAAAAATGGAGAAAAACGCAAAAAAAATTTTGTTTCAGAATTTGATGAAACTCGGTGGATGGGGTAATTGTGATCCAAAAAGTATAAAAATCCGGTTAATTTAATGATTGGACCTATAGAAAGTTACCATGTCAGTGACTATTATGGGCAAAGCAAAACTTCATTTTCAAAAGAGTTAATTTAAAATCCATAAAATTATAAACAAAAGGAAGGATAAGTGAAGGCACAAAAATGTAAATTATTAATCTAGGTACTACACTTCCCCTTACTGTATAATACTGAATCTCATACCTATACATTATTATTAAAATTATAATTCATTTTAAGTTTATAAATATTGGTCCATTACATATTATTATTATTTAATTTTATAATTATTGTTCAGATTGAGTTCTGTTCATCAGTATGATACTACTGTGTGCAAACCTGTGTTTTTTTTTTTTTTAACTTTCAAAGCTTTTGCATAACCATCGAATATATGATGCGAAATAGAAATTTGAATGGTGGAGGTGCAAGGAAGACGAGTATTTGATTAGCATGCGCAGTGATTTTTAGTCTTTAATTTAAAGTATTAACTTAAAAAACAAAAAAAGCGTGCTTTGTTAACATGTGAACTACCATTTGGTTAATAAAGCGTATTTTCTTAGTTTTTTTTAAAGCTACAATTTTGTGATGGAACCATGATATTACTATCACAGAGGTTTGTCATAAATATACACAAAGGAAATGTTTTAAGGGTTTTGTATTTTTATACCATATGAAATATATCAAGGTATACTAAGATTAGTTCCAAGTTTATAACGCTTAAAAATATTGATACTATGAACAAAATTTTGGTATAGGTGCGCATAAATTCACCTAATTAGTCCATTTCCGTTTGTCTGTCTGTCTGTGTATCTGCCGTCTGTCCGTCTGTCATTACGATAACTCAAAAACGAAAAAATATATCAAGTTGAGAAGTAAAAAGTGAGGTCAAGTTCGTAAATGAGCAACATAGGTCAATTGAGTCTTGGGCCCGTAGAGTCCATCTTGTAAACCGTTAGAGATAGAACAAAAATTTAAATATAAAAAATGTTCCTTATAAAAAAGAAAACGACTTTTGTTTGAATCATTTTTTCGTAAATATCACTGTTTACCCGTGAGACCGCAAATTGTTTAGTAGGTATTATATGGGAATATCAGTTATATATGTGTGACATGTATGTATGTGTAATGTGACAGAGTAATCAACTCTGTCTATACATGGTATTTCAACAATTAACTCAGTCAATTGTTTGTTTGTCAATTTTTATTAGGTTTTTTAAAACTTTTCTATGTCTACGTATTAGAATTACTTACGTACATTAATTTTTATTAGTTTTTAAAACTTTTCCATGTACACATATTAATAAAGGTTTGCCTATCTTATTTATTTTTCATTAGCTGCTAGACCGTTTCCTTGTATAAAAGAAAACTTTTACTATCTCAAGATAGAGAGAATATACTTTACTTAGCTATAGTTTATTCTGAATAGTAAATATTGATCAAATTTCAATACTTTTTGATTTTAATCAACTTCTTCTGAAAAGACCAATAACAGTCGACTTTACCTTAGATAAGTCAACTCTTAGTGGAGAATCAACTTTTCCTGTAACAGATACATGTACAACATGAGACACACTATATTATAATTTATACACACATACTCTGCGTCACAAAATTTTCACAAGTTGATTATCTATTTTTATTAATTTATCAAAAATTCTAAGGTTTCTAAGGTTTGTTAAAAATAATTATGACATGTATATATCACATATATATCACCAAATATATTTTAGAGAAAAAAGTATGCCATCATTTTTATATTTGTTCTGTGCAAATTTTGTGACGCAGAGTATACATTGAAGTAAAACATCGTCTAAGCACTTTATAATACTTCTAATTAAAAGTTTTCCTGCAACAACGTATAATATATTAATTACTTATTAAGTTAAGAATACATACATTATTATAAATGTTTGAAGCTTTATGAGCTAACTAAATGTATGTATGTAGCTCTATATTAAACAATATATTAGCTAATAATATATTACAAACTATATAAACAAGCTGAGCTATATATAAGCAAAGCACAACAGCACTGAACACTGAATAATAGCATTCAGCATACATAAAACAATAAATTTATAATATTTATTGTGCCAATGGTATACCGTCTAACTATAGTAAATATATCATTATACTAAAAACAATTAATTATTTATTTGTATATATGGTGTTCCATGATTGTTAAATGTATACAGGTAATCCAGTAATTAAGTAATTCTATTACAAAACAAGTGAAAACTAACAATTGACTGAGCTAATTGTTGAAGTACTCTGTATAGAAAGTATTGAATGCCAGTACATGCATTATATTTTTAATATATTCGAAAAGTTAAAAAAATCAACACAATTATAGCGGCCTTTCGGCTGTAATATGTTTTGATTTTTTAAAACTTCGAAAATTTTTGAAAGTGTTTTCTCGAATTTTTGACTAGTAGTTAAGGCTACCTGCAAATTTTCAACTCTCTATCTTTTATAGTTTTGGAGAAAATAAACTCCAAAGCTTTATCCTATCTTGCGCCCTGACGAATAAACAATTATGCTTACGAAAAAATGTTTCAAACGTTTTACGGTTTGCAAGATGAATCCTACATTTACGAACTCCAAGTCATTTTTTACGTCCTGAGTACGCTATACAAATTTAAGCTTGATATCTCATTTTGTTTTGAAAGTTATCGTGTTGACAGATAGACGGACAGACAGGCAGACAGACAGATAAACGAAAAGGGACTAACTAGGTGGTTTTATGAGCACTTATAATACCAAAATTTTGTTCGTGTTCGTATCATCAATATTTCTAAGCGTTACAAACTTGGGACTAAAATTTGAACACCTTGATTTATATTTCATATATACAGTGTATAAAATTTTGTGAACAACAGAACTCCCTCATTAAGGTCGTATTACCCCTGCCTCCCAAGGTGCTTATTATTATAAGATGCTTTATATTGCAACGGAATTTTTGTTTTTTCATGCATTGAGAGACTGTAGAGATGCGAAAAGTCTTAAAAATTCATTACGATATAGAAAATGGGAAGTTACAAAGTGGACATATCCAAAAGGCACTTTCTTGCATACTTAACCTATAGATACAGATTTTCAAGTCTATTAATCAATTTGGAAAGCCTCTACAGGTGCGCAAAATCTTAAAAACGTCAAAAAAGTGGGTTTCTCTCAGGACAAATTATAAAAAAATCCTCTTTGAGATACTTCGAGAGACGTCTTCAAGTGTTAGAAGAGCAATAATGTGTTGTGAGGCAGCGGAGGGATATTTTGAACCAAAACTTTAACTCCATTAATTACTTAATAAAACATTAAACTTTAAACTCTATACTTAACAAAGTTTTTAATTGATTGTTTAAATTTAATAGTGCACATGACTCCTTAACTATTGGGTTTTGGACAAAAGTATATATAAGACACTCTTAAAATTGTCAAAAGTCTACACTCTTAATATATGTCCAACGAGTCACAAGACACCTTGTATAAGCATATGCAGGGCCGGATTAACAAGTAGGCAGAAAAGGCAGTTGCCTGGGGCCCCTGATTTTAGGGGGCCCCCAAAAAATAAAAAAGACTTCTAAAATTTTCTTACAAACATAAAATTCTAGAGAGTGAAAGGAAATATAATCAGAACTGAAAATAAATTTTACTCAAATAAATAAAACTCAATTGGCCGCATTCAAAAGGCAACGACCGACGAACTAGACAAAGTTCCTAAAAAGGACATTTCCGACTACTTTGACAAAACTTATAGTCATTTGTATAAGATTCTAATGGAAGATCAATTAGCCGATGTATTTCCTAACACAGAAATAGCTCTTCGGATTTTTTTAACATTAATGATCACAAATTGTTCTGCCGAACGATCCTTCTCGCAATTAAAAAAAAATCAAAGCTGCTGAAAGAGCTACAACGCGACAAGAGCGATTCGAGATGTTGGGTATACTTTGCATTGAGTCAGATTAAGTTTGTATTTTTTAACCGAAAAAAGAAGGAAACGGACGTGAAAAAAGGGCCCCCAAATTGATGGTTGCCTAGGGCCCCTTTGAGGATTAATCCGGCCCTGAGCATATGGGAATTAGTTTTATTTTTGAAATTAAAAAATATTTTTTTTTATATATTTAAAATTAATTTCTAATTAATATTCAAAACTATAACTTGATATTGACATTTTATATTTTATATATCTGTGGATGGAATTAATGTGTGGATATCAAATGAACTCCAGACAAACAATGTTCAAATTAGGAATGTTTAGAAAATATTATATAATTTTATTTAACTTGCCGTTATATCCCCAGTCCGTGAGCACATAACGAAGTGAAATTTCCATGATTTTTATTGCCTGCTTTTTGATTTTGGTAATAAAAAGAAATTGAGATTTTAACCATGCGCCAGTGTCGAATTTATAAAAAATCGAGTTTTTCATTTTTTGTGTGTTTCTTCGGTTTTTTTGCCTGTCGTATATGTTAAAAAAAAGCTTTTGACAACACATTACGTGAAAACTTGGCAGAAATTTTTCAATTATCGGAATGGTGGATAATAAGAGTACAATTATAAAAATTTCAACTTTTCGATAGCTGCAAACAGTCGCAAAATTTACCAGATTATTTTATTTATATTGATTTTCATTGCTAACGGAAATAAATATTAATCTTATATCAATATTTTTAAAATTTACTCCCAAGCCTTCCCCACCCCATTTAAGTGTTAACAATCTTTAAGTTTTATTCAGTTTCCATCGTTTAATATTAACGTCTAATCTATAATTTTTTTTTAAATATTAATTAAAATAATTTATTTTTAATAAACATTGTTATGAACAATTAATGAGACAAGTTTTATCAAACTCTAAGAATTAATTATTTCTCCGGAAACTATGTGTGCAATGGAAGTTACATATCATAAATAAAAGAATAGTTTTACTTTTTATACCTATATTAACTTTAATGTACTATAATGCATGTATTTTTTTAAGTACTTTAGAGTACTTGTTAAAATGAATGCTCGAAAAAAAATAATTTTATAATAGTATTTAAAGACTGAGATGTTTCGACGGAGAAGAACCATTTTCAAATCAAATAATACCTTTAAGTTCGTTTTTTCCCATTTCTAACGGGAAATAACCCGAAAAACACTCAAATGCCTTAAAAAACTTTCTGCTTCAATACAGGATAATTATGTTTTAGCTCTTATAGTTGAGTTCTTTAGATTTTATTAATAAAAAATTGTATTTAAAGAAAGAAATTTTTATAGATCCAAATTTTGTATTTATTTAGGAATGCCAGAGATTTTAAGGTATTGTTGATCATTACCTAACTATTTCGTCCTTTAAAGATGGTTACTACTTTTCATATTTAAGTATGAATCTGCTACGACCCCCTAATTTTAATATAATTTTGCTGCATAAAATAATAATGACAGTTATACAAATGACAAAGACTTATTGAGCTTTTAGTCTAAACATGAAGCGTGCGTCCCCAGTTTTTTGAAAATAGCGTTCACATTCCTTAATACATATATGCCTGCCCGTCACATCCAGCATTCAAATTTCAACTTTGCACCACATTTTTGAATTCTTATAATATCAGGTTGATAGTTTATGATTTGGTCTTGGTACATAAGAGTACTTAGACTTGCAAGACCAAAAACCAAGATTTCGCATTCGAGTATTCGCACCGTGCATGAGTTTTATTGGAGGTGTTTCCGTGGTAAGGATACACTACTTTAATTATAGAATTGTATGGATTGCATTTATGACTTAAATTAAAAATTTAATATTATTGTCTCACAAATTTAAATAAATAATTATGGTAATTTACATTGGAAAATAATATTTGAGCAATTGGATTTCTTATATTCACAATTTTTAATGCATTAAGTTTAATTAATTAGTGTTTTTCAATATTTTCTATAACATTAACATGTAAAGAACTGAAAATTAGTCATAACAGCCTCCTCTATCGCCAAAATTTTTCATTGGAAGCGCTGGCATCGATTTTATTGCCCCTACCATGACTACGCACACAACGAATAGGAAAAACACATATTTTTGTCTCCGTGTAATAATAATAAATTCAATTTGCAGAAATGAAACAGTTTGTATGTAATACTTGTTTTATATATATAAAAATCTAACGTTATTATAAGATTTTTTTTCCTATATAAGCAACATTTATTTTATGCCTTTATAATTGTGCATTTTTTTATAGTAAGTATTTTATAGTTATTTATCCATACGAACACATAGCTATTCCATAACAACTTTATTTAGTAATTCAAATTTTAATAAGTAATTCTTAGATTTGTTGATATTGTAATAACGGTAAAAACTTTACCTTTTTTTTTATATAATGATGTTATATTTTAAACGAATTGATTTTGCAGCCATAAAATTTTTACTTGTTTACATTAGAAACATAATTAAAATTTATATAAAACTTACTTATTAATAATTATTTCACTTATAATTTATTATATTTAGATATTTTATATTATTTAACTAATAGAATTTATTTATTTATTAGTCCAAGCTCCCATAACAGTTCGCTTTAAACAACAACAGTGTCCTTCAACAAATTTGTAATTTTCAAACTTTCGTCACGAGATACTACAAAGCATTATTGAATGTCGAATAAAATTATTTTTTCATCTCGATATTCCTGTTAAACTCTGATTTTCTTACATATTCCTCATGTTAAAACACCTTATTTTGGTTTAATTCACAACTTTGATCCTTTTTGTTACTCCTTATTTCTCTTTATTCCTTAAAGCCTCCATTAACTCGCTTTACTTCTTAGTTTGCTAATATTATTATACATTACGCTAATATAGTTAGTATGTATTATACAACATAGCACAGAATCTTATTACATTAATTTATTTCAAATTTCTGTTATGTCAAGAAAAACAAAGGTGAATATCTGATGGTCGCCATTTTGTGATTTCCGTGACACTGTATGACACTACATAAAACTGTCTCCTGCATGTACTCTGCATCACAAAATGTGCAGGTGTTTTACCATTATATTTGATGAAGTTATAACATATCATATAGTAATATCACTTAGAATGGTAAAACACGTGAATTTTGTGACGCAAAGTATATATACAAAAAACAAGTCTCCGTATAATTGGTGTAGCAGTTTCTGGTGGCTGGTTCAAAAACGTAAAAATTTGATTTATAATTTTTACCTCGAAAATTAAGATTCATTTAATTAACAAGTCAACTGTCCTGTTTACACATTATTATAAGGTGTTGATAACTGCTATGGGAACTTTTACATCAATTTTGTTTTAAAATTATATAAATGCAATCATTTGATGTTGGAATAACATGAAAAATGAATTTAACACTTCCGTATTTAATATTGAAATCTTGAAAAACCGCAAGAAGTATAATCCATATAGTCTGATTGTATATTCAACCAATTTTCTCAAAATTGGTAATTACCTATTATTAATATTTTCAATAGTTTTGGTCAAAATTTCTAAAATTGAATAAAGTATTTTCATTATGCGGAATTGGATATAAAATTTCCATCAATTTTTTCTGGGTCCAAGTTAATTTATATTGTTACATTTACTATTTAACTAATCATTAATTTGGCGCTCCTGGCTAATTTCTCTACAATCTTGTTTTTTAGTTTTTCATCTTTATTAACACTAATATTCAAAGAGATTTTGGTCCAGACAAAATAGCCAATGACGGTATTTCATGATGGTAACCTTTTGAAAGAATAAAAATCATTTGCCAATTTTAGATTGAAAAAAAGCATTTAAAGAGAGCCAAAAGTTGGCTTTAATACATCCAAATTTTGTACACTATTATATTAAAGATACAAAAGGTTTTATAAACTGGTAATAATAAAACCAGCAAATAATTCCATATTCTGAATATATACACGTTTTTTTTATTATTATTTTGTCTTCAAAAAAGAAACATTTTTAAAATGAGGGTAAATGAACTACAATTATTATTTTTTTTTATTAATCTTTTAAAAAATATTTTATAGTACGTATGAATTCTTTAAAAAAAGCTTATGTAGACACCACATAACTTCATTGTACCTTTCAGTTACCGGCTGAGTGTTCGAGCGGTCTAAGGCGTTAGCCTTTGACCGTTTGGCTACTGACTGGAAGGTTGCGGGATCGAATCCAGGCAGCGGCAGTGTGAATAAATTATAATTAATGAGGGTGCAGAACTGACCATATTGTCGTCGCTTGGATAAGAACGAAATAATCGATTCCACCAACATCATAAAATGTAATTGTATATATGTAGTTAAATAAAGATTAATAAATAATCATGTGGGTGGTCTCTGTTATAGCATATGTTAGAGATACGGAGGTTAAACCCCATTATTATTATTACCATTAAGTTAGATTGAAGGTCTTTTGAAGAGTGTTTTATAAGTGCCTGGGTTTCTGTGGTTTCGTTTGTGTGGCATCATGGCTCCTAAACGGAAGACCCAATTTTGATTTTTTTGTTTGTATGAAAGGTAATTTGATCGAGAGTGTTGTTAGCTGTGTCTACTCAAACGGCTGAGTAGACACAGCTGACTTTCTTGATACATCATTAAAAACATGCTCGGTCAATTTTAATTTCAAAACTCATCATTTTCTTGATGTACAATTTCGCGGAATCTCCAGACCATTTAGAAATCCTTGCTGTAAGAGTTTATAATGTCGTTACCTATGTTGTCATTTGTGTTGTAGTATCACAAAACTAAAACCGGAGTTTTGAAGTACCTACCCAATAAGTTGTATTCTTGTCCTACTGCTACCAATGCGACAAATATTTCGTTTAATAACAGGATCATTTTGATACATGTCTAAAGTTAGAAAGAATTGCAAAAGACATGATTTTGGTATATGTTTTTTTTTTGCCTTTTGTTTCCTTTCTAACTTCATCGATTCAATCCTTCACTGTTTTGGTCGGTGGTAGCGATGAGCTCAAAATATCCGCTCAGTTCCTTGCTAATGCAAAGCTTATCACTCTATTCATCTTTGTCACATTATTTTCGCCGCCGAGATTTCTTCCAGGACTGATGGACCCATGTTTCCGACCCAATCTTTTTTTACCTCACTCGTTGAAAACTCAAAACCAATTCCTGATTACCATACTTCCTTTAGTCTGTACAAGGAAGTAAAAAATGACTAGATATTGGTAATTTAATATTATTAGTTTTAAAGTATAAAGTTTTTATAATCTGAATAAATCCGTTATAATATGTCTCCTTTACTCGGCTTAAAAAATTATGTTAATTGAAAAATTTTTGACTTAATTATTTCTTTAAGTTTTATGTAACAAAAAAACAAATGGACGCTGTTTATGAAAACATATAAGATTGATGATTGCGATTATCAAAATTCTGTACAGTTTTCATTCAACACGTCTGTAATTTAATTCAACAGTCGTCAGTCCGCAATGTTTTGTTAATCCAATCCGAAATGTTTTGCTAATAACAATTGATTTAATAGCTTCCATCTTCTGTAGTCTCCAATTTAAGAGCCAATAGATCGATTTACTTTCAAATAATCTATCACAAGGCAGGGGTTTGCTTTTGAAATTTCAAAGTGGGAGTGAAGAGATGAAACTAATTTTAAACTTCCCTTTGGATATCTAAATTGAGGTATTTTTACCCAAAACATTTAACCACATCAGTTCAAAAGTTAATAAGGGTGGATACATTTGATATGAACACACTGTATAATAAGGTTTTGCCAAATTCTGCATATTCTGATTTTGATTTTAGCCCATATTCTGCATAAAAATATAAAACTAGACTTGATACCGTGACAAAATTTGAAAGTGAATTTAAAATTGATTAAAAAACAAAAAAAGTATAAACATTCAAAGATACCAAAACAGTTTTATATTTATTTTATATGTATCTCTATGTCTTTGTTTAATTAGGAATCTTAAACGTTCATATTTTGCGTTCTTCAAATGAAGTTCAAAAACCAACTTTTATTTTCTGCCCGCGCAGTGAGAATTCTTCAGCTGAAGTGATTAAAATAATTTTGTCAATATGCCTATTGGTATTTATAATGTAATTCTGGTGGAAGCGCATGGTAAATTTAATTTAGGTACAAACGGATATATTTACAATCTACCTAATATGGTCGTTAACAACCACTTTTATGAGTATCGATTCAATATCTACAAAAGCTTGATAATAACCTTGAAACGTGAACAGATTTTGACATATCCAAGCATAACAGCATGTATAAAAACCAGGGTTCATTGATAATTATCAAGAAATAATTATCATCGAACATAATCTCGTTTTATCATTGATAATTATCATGATAATATCTCTTTAATTGCCAGGTGATAATTATCAATTAATAATTCTATGATTAAAAATTAAAACTAGCCAATCAAATACCTTTTATCGAGAATTATAAAATTATTATCAATAATATTAATGTAATGGCCTTAGTAATCATGAGGACATACAAGAAACCGTGGTCAACAACTTTGGGATAAAGATGTGTCATAATCCATTTTTAATTAAGAATTCACGTTCAAATTCAAATTTTAAACTGTCAAGCTTAATCATTTTTATTATGATGAGACTGCATTTTGCAATGAACTCTTACATTTTAACCAAATCAATTTTTTAAGTCTTTTAAAGAATTTTAAGGGCGTAGATAAAGTTTCATACGATGTCGTGTGATAACGCATTAGTAACGTACTTCTGCGATTTCTCAATTCGTGCTACGCACTCGGAGTGCAAATTTCGCACGCGTACGTTAATAATGCTGTTATACCACTAGTATCGTAAATAACTATTAACTACTTATGACAGATGTAAACAGATTTAAAAATTTTTTTAATTGAATAATAAATAAAACCAAATACAATTGATGGATTAAAATTACAAATATGGCATTAAAAAACCATTAAACATCCCATAAAACAATTGAATGAGTGCTGGTTATCATGATAATAATTTTCATCACCTGAAGACAAAATTTCCATACGAAGAAGCTAACAACAAAAACAAAGAACACATCATCATCAGCAACAAGGAACAAGAAATTACCATTACGATTACCATTTTAACCATCTTACAAAAAGACTTCAACAGTTTGTGAGAGTATAAAATACCTAACAGAGTGAGTATAAGAAGTGTAAGTAAGCAGCATATCACAGAAACAGCAATGCGAGAGTACACAGCAGCGAACAAACGTGAATAACGCAACGCACAGCATCGTTGTTGGTACCGTCGTTTATTACTATTATTATTATTATTACATGATTTAGTCCGTCTATCTTCCGTGTGATGGTCGTCGTCATATAGCCAAGCAGCAATAAGAGAGGATATAATATGTAATGTAAGCAGCAGAGTGGTCTTCGGTCAATGAACCTAATGGTAGCCACTGCTGTTTGTTACGAGTTGTTTGTTACTTCGCTATATACGCGAGTAGTAGTAGTATTAGTAGTAGTATATACCTCGTATTATAGGTACCTATCATGTTGGATAATATATTAAGGTTTACCGTTTATACATCGATAAAATTTTCTATTATTGCGCAATCAATATGGTACTTTCGATAGTGAAAAATAAATTATGAGATTTGATAAAAATTAAAATTTATCTAGAAAGATACTTTAATATTCTGATTTTGAGTCATAAAAGCACATTATTGTCTTATTATATTAAATTTAAAAGTCGGTATCTTTTTACGGTATTGAACACGAAATTTAATTTTAAGACAACGGTCTCTGATTTCAAAAATTTAATATTTTCTACAGGAGCAGCGATCTCCTCGACGTCCTTCGTAAAAAGAGCCCAGCGGTGAGTACCATATCTCTTGTTTGGATTAGCTAAAATGAAAAAATTCAAAAAATTATTTACGGTTAATCCGTTTTGGAGAAACTATGCCTCAATGACTTTGAAAACGCTGCTTCGAGAAAAACGCAAGTTTCAAGAGACGTTTACATGCTTTTATTTTTCAAAATTTGTATTTTTGACTTTTCAGATCCATAAAGTGAACCCTCGGCGTCATCAATTAGCTCCTATAAGCACAGGTGTTGTGGTCTCCGAGTCATTCTCATTTCTCACGCGTGCTTCCTTGCCCTTTCGATAAGCAGCTGCTAGTCCGATTTCCGCTCCGCCTCTTTTTGAACGTATACTGAATACTGATGTCCCTACATATATATCCTTATACACGCATATGCATTTATTACGTATTATGCGAGAATATACTTAAATTCAATTTTTTTTTTAAATTCAAACCGGAATGTAGCTTTTAATCTTCTCTTTTTTTGGGCATCATAGGTTGATGTATTTAGTTGTTTTTGCATTTAAGCATTTCGTGGAGTCTTCTTCCAATTTGGGTAAAATTTTTTGTATATATTATTCTTATTTACTTGAAATTTGACATTTCCTTTTTCTTTCATGATAACAGTCAACTTTTACTTTGGTATCTCGTTTGATTTGCCTTCAAGATTACATCGATGTGTTTTATAAGTCGTTTTCAATTTATCATTTCAGCGATTAGATGCTTGCTTTGGAATTTTATACGTTCTACTGTATATTCAAAGCCGCATCCTTCTTGAACTTTCTAAACTGAAGTTTTGGTTTGAATTGCTTTTAAAAAGATTTAGACATGATTTCGAAAATTCAAACCTAAATGTAGCCCTTAATCTTCTCTTTTTTTGGGGATCATAGGTCGATGTATTTAGTTGTTTTTGCATTTAGGCATTTCGTGGAGTCTTCTTCCAATTTGGGTAAAATTTTTCTATAGGTTATTCTAATTTACTTGAAATTTGACATTTCCTTTTTCTTTCATGATAACAGTGAACTTTGGTATCTCGTTTGATTTGCCTTCAAGATTCCATCGATGTGTTTTATAAGTCGTTTTCACTTCATCATTTCAGCGATTAGTTTGAATTAGTTTTAAAAAGATTTACATATGATTTCTGCAAGTTTCTGCGTGCCAATTCTGCGCTTAGTATGCATCATAATGAAAAGATTTTGGTGTTGTGGGTGACTGTGAAGGTCTATTATAGAAAATAATGAAATTAAGTCCTGAATTTTTTTTTTTTTTTTTAATTTATTTCCTGCACTTTCAACAGCTAGGGTCATTTGTACAGCTTGTATCTTGAATTTATGGTAGCTCTAGATAACAAAAATAGTATACTGTTTCTATGGAATATGTAGGAAAATGTGTAGATAGGTGCCTTGGAAATAAGAGTCAGTCGATATAGAGTTCACTATGATCAATGCGAGAAAATTGTGAAATGATTTTTTATTTAGAATGAAATTAGGGAATTCTTTGAGTTTTCAAAAAATGTTCGTGTATATGTAACCAAAAATAGAATGAATGAATGGTCCACCTTAAAAATTGAATATTTTGTTAGTTTCTGTGTATTGTATATTATATAGTCATTCGTTTGTTGTACTCACTTCTTAGTTGTTATAACGTTTGTCCCTTCCTCTTTCTATCTCACTATTTTATACAACAACAAAACGTATAATGTATCTCTAACTATACGCTCGCTATACGTGTATACTACATAATATTATTATCCAATATAGTAATATACACTATAAGGTACTATACGAACGAACTGAGCTGCACACTTTTATAATATTCGTGTATAATAACAATAACAAACAATACCTCTTGGATGGTTTGTTGTGGCCATCGCCATCCACCACCAACAAGAACAAGAAGAAGCAACAAACAAACCACTTACTGATACAACAAACCATTCACACAAAACCACAGGAACATCGAATAAAAACCTAAAACAATCTAAGGAACTATAAGAAATAATTCCAAGTGCAAACCATGGTTGTTATTATTAAGCACAAGAACAACCATAATAATAACAACGAAGCCACGTCAACACGTGCTTCTTCTTCCATCACTACTGGAGGAGGAACTCAAACATACTGAAAATAGTCCTTCGAATGTTGTACACATTAAACATACACACATACCTAGCACACAGCTGATTGGTGGCTTTGATTATAACTTGTATGTGTGTGTTTTGTTTTTTGTTTTTTGTGTAAGCTCAGGAAATTCTACCACCGTCCGCGTGCGTCGATTTATGCAAGTGGCGCCTATTTACGAAAAAAAGAAAAGTGTGAGTGTAAAAAAGTGTGATTTTTTTGATTTTTTAAAAAATTTTTTGTTTTTCAAAATCACTGCCTTAATTATTTGTTAATAATTTGTTAATTTATTTTGTTATATTTAAAAAAATATATATTATTGATTTAATAATTGTTGTGTTTTTTAGTAATTTGTAAAAGTGAATTGTCTGTGCAATATTCATGTGAATTTATTTAAAAAAAAATTTAATTTATTGTATTTCTAAAACAGGAAGTGTATTTTACTTTACAACAAAGTAACTGAAGTTTGTTCTATATGAGTTTTTTGAACTTGAGAAACAAGAGATTTCTTCTAATTGTAAATTATGGTAGAATACATACTATAGAAAAAAGAAATGTTGTTTGAATAAATTTACCTGTGTGTTCATTTACGAAAAGTAATTAGAATTATTTACATTTTAAATAAAAAAATAATTTTAGAACTTAAGTGCTTTTTTTTATAAATATATTTTCGGTTTGGAAAAGAAAGTTAAAAAGTTTACATAACTTTTTTATACATATTATTATTTTGTTTTTTATATAGAGTGTTTATTGAATATTTGTATTTAATGTGAGCTTTGGTTACGATAATTAAGTGTTTTTTTCTTTTTAATAATATTATTTTTGGGTGAATTGTTTTTTGGTATTTGATATAATAAATGTTTTGTGTTGATAATAATGTGTACGTAATAAACTCAAAAATACAAGACAATCGTGATATTGTCGTGATACATCATGGACGTATTTAAAATTGATCAAACGTTAAGTGGGAATCTTGGTAGTGCACCATCCCCGGATAAAATTACACCAGAAGTATCATTTGATGCTGGCTCAGAATTTAATTTGAGTTTTTTTGATCAACCAACAGAAGATAGTAGCACACAAGGATTTAGCGATCCTGGATCGGTTGGTTCTGCATCGGCTAGTTCACCACCACCACAACAGTTACAGCATTTACATTTAACACCTGGTGGGAGTTCATCATCGTCTGTATCATCACCAGGTGGTCCTGCAAGTGCTTTACTCTTGCAACCTGGTGCTAGTTCTTCTACATCCCAAATTGGGATTAAGCAAGGTAATAATTATTTATAATTATGATTAAGATCTATAATTATATCTTATTAGCTTTTACTTAAGCTCACGTAGAAATACTGACAGATCTTTTCTTCTCGTTGCCAATCCTTGCTTTGAGTCAAACTCAGTTTATATTACTTTACTTTTGTTTTAATTTATATGCTTTATAAAAAAAACAAATCCTTGTATATATCCGATATTTAACAAAATTAGAAAAAAAAATGTTTGAAATAATTGAAAACACTACTTTAAAACAAATAAATACTATCGATATAATGGTGGAGGTATATAAAATGTATTGAGTAAAGGTGGAAGCGTCGGGAAAAAGCCTATTGACGTGACAATATACAATCTTTATGTAGTTAAAAAAATTTTCTGATGGGTTAGATATATTCCAGAGATAAAAAGTAGTTTGTGTCATTATAGGGACCACCAGCTAACTTGGTGTTCAAAATTACATTGATCATTTTGATTATGAAGGATAAACAAACAACTAATAAGAAATATTATATGTGTATAGACTTATCATGTTTTTCACTTTTTGGCGGTTGAAATTTCTAAAAAAAGTAAACATACCTATGTTTTTCCTGAAATTTTTTTGATTTAAATGAAGGTCCTTTTTCATACTAGCTAGAAAAGTCAGATTTATATAGTATTAAATTGTGTTTTTGTCAGACCGAATGAGATAAGAATATCTTACCCACATATCGTTGCGTCTAAATTTTATTCGAAATCCAAAACTGTAACTCTGGTCTCAACATTCGAATTTTACATACTCTCGATAAACGAATGACCAGTGAATTAAAGAAACTTGGCTAGCTATATGTGTATATTACTCGTTACAAATTTTTATGGTGAATGTTTATCATTGTTATAGTATGAAATTAAATTGTTGAAAGTATTTCCAAAAGTATATTTTTCCTTAGTTATGTCGGGCAATATTTTGTGGAAAATTTGCAATATTCCACTAATTTTTTAATGATATTTATTTATATTTAAATTACTTACATTTTTGTTAAAATTGTTCTGATATTATAAAATATTATCATAAAAAAATTAGTGGACACACTTAGGCTATAGAGCCCATTGTGATGACATATATGTGTTTTTTCATCTTTCCGCTTATAGTTTCATTTATCAGCTCCTCAATTTCAGAGGCTCAGTGCACCTCCTTCATGCATTTACCATGCACTACACCAACCCATCACAACTTTTAATTAAATTAATTTTTTTGCGAACCCGCTACCCTAAACATACCGCGGACGGAATTGGTTACGCCTTAACCAACTGAGATAATAGGGCGACTAATTTATATTACTCCCTTTGGAAATGTTAAATCTTATTTCTAGAGAATATAAAATAAAAGTTTAACTTTTAAAGAAAATTAAATGGAACTTTGTTTTTCTCTGGAGATGTTTATATATAATTGTACTTAGATAACTAAAAAATGTTTTAATTGAATATATAACAGTCTGATTTTTAAAAAACGTTTCCACCATTATATTTCGAAAACAAATTGAAACATCATCAATCAGCTCCTTTTTGAGGGAAATGAAAATAGGTTGTTTTACATTCTTTTCGAATGTCGTCATGATCAACAGGATCATCTTTGTTTTTTTTAATGAAACTATTTGCTCTTTCCTTCAAAAAAGCGACTTTTGTTGTAAAATAGTTTTGAGAATTTGTTCATTAAAAATTTTCTTGGAGTAAGCTTGTACAAATACCTAAAATTGGGTCTTTAAAATTGATGTTAAGAAAAGTTTCCTTTTTGTGGCTAAGAACAAGAATCTGTTACAGAAAATATAGTAGCTCCTCTTAAAAAACAAATTAGATCAGTCCTGTTGGATCAGATAAACAAACTTGACTATTGGATCAATTTTTCCATTTTACGATTTTCCAATCCATTTGCAAAATATTCTTAAGGGTGGAATCTAAAAAATCACTTGTATAAACTGACTATTCATGAAGTTTTTGAGAATATAATCAGTGCGATAACAATATGTCTTATAATTACAAGTAGATTGTATAGTTAGAAGGTTTCGTCGCTTAAATCCCCCTTATAGGTAATTTCTTTATATTATGAAAAATTTAAAATAAAGCTCATGGTTTCCGAGATGACTAAGCTTGAATAACCACCATTCTTAATAGGTATTGGTTTTACCTTATTAATAGACATAAATTACGTAAATTGTGAATGATTAAAAAATCTAGACCGTCTCAAATCTTCTGGACTTGTTTCTTTCTCTTCAGATTTTATTTAACGCAGTCGAGTTTTTGACCATCTTATAATACTATATTAAATCTTTTTAAACCAATTTATTATTCCTAATTAAATTTGAATATTTAACTGATATATATTTTTGTAATCTCCTTTTAATTTCCTTTATTTTGATACCCTACTCGATAGGTTGGGTTTTTTTTTTCTTAACGTATTACTTTTACGCGCGAAATCTACCGGAGGAGGGTTTTAAGATGATTATATTGATACCTTAAATGTCGAAATCCGTCAAGTCGGAAGATACGAGGTAATAAAGAAATTTACAAATATATATAATGTACATACATACTATATGTATATACATACATAACACATACAAAACATACATAATTCAAGCAAAAAACATAACCATTCCTTGTCAGTCGGGTAATAAAAAATCCCAATATTTTTGTAAAAAGAGCTGATAATTTAATTAAATCCAAAGTGCGAACTAGAAGCTAGGAGCAGAATATCTGCCAAATATCCGCCACCGCACTTCTTGCACATGGCCATTCTTCTGATGAAATTTTTCATTTTCGCATAATTGCGGTTGAATTTCGCGGATAACAAGCTCTAATATGTGCTGTAACGAGTGCTTGAATTTTGGTTGAAGCCCAAAGAAAAAAGTTCAATGGTCTTAAATCACACGATCTCGGTGACCAATCAAATCCTTCATTAGCAATATATTCTAGTAGGTTAGATTACATAGATTAAACTATATTTTGATGAATCACAATTACTACTTGCAACGTTTGCACGAAGTCAATAGAGAAATATATTTTTTATTGAAATTTAATCATCTTAAGTTTTCCAATTACATTACTTTCATACTCTTGTTGTCTTGTTGTCGTTTGAAAATAAGAAAAAAATAAATAAAATAAAAAGAATATCCGTAATTCAATCATCTCAAAGTAAAGCCGCCAGGTACGTCTAATAGTTTCTATAGAAGAAAAAATTTTTTAATATAAAAATATTATTGATATAAGTTGATATTTTTTTCAAATTTGATTATATTTTTACAGTAATCATGTTGTATAATAATTTTAGTATTCCGGTAATGTATCAAATAAAAACAGTTATATAAAATAATGATAAAATATTTTTATTTCTATGAACGTATATAAATTGAATGAGAGTTTATTTATATAAAATAATGCAAATTAATTCATTCAGCGTTTTATTGATTATTATTACTATTATTATTATTATGGGTATTGTATACATCGAGAAACATCAACAGACATCATCCAATCATTCTAAAAAAATTTTTACTGGTTTTTACATACCTATACAATTTCAATGTATAAATAAATTATATAAACTAGGAAGCAGAATTACAACTTTATAGTCTCTCCAATCACATTTGGTCATTCAAATGAAAATTCGCTTGAGCTATAGTTTGGTAGTAAACCTTTTTCTTTTTTCTTAAGAATTTGATCAAATTAAAATATCATAGAATATCGACATAATAGACAGAAAAAGTCAATTGTGTTTTAAAGTCCAATCTTGTAGTCCACGGGACAGTAAGTGTTTTGTTAAATGATCAATATTTACTTGAAACCAAACTTTCTCTCTATCAATTTTTCCGAAACTGCTACGTTTTCAAATGAGCATGGTAACGGTATATTTTTGCTATCAGTCTGAACAAACGCAGCAGGAGACTTGTCGGACACTATGACCACTTGATAACACTTATAATTGTTAAACAATTCAGAAAAAGTGAATTATATATGTATTGAACAAATTATATATGTATATACAAAAATGCATAAATACGGCATGTTCAAGGTGATAGACAAGCTCATCGGTGAAGTCTTTGGACAAAATATTTTTCGAGTTTCTTATTAAATTATCTTGTAAATGCGTCAAAACTATAAGTAAGTATTCATCAAGAAAAAATTCGGCATTGCATTCAGAATATTTCGATCAAGCTCATTTGAAAAAGCTGCGCTAGAGAGAAAGTTTGGTAGGTAGGTCCTCCTCGCCAAGAGGAAGGCACTAACGAAGTTTCAACTATATCATTTAAAAATATCATTCTCTCGCGGATAATTGGTAGAAAATTGACAAATATAAAGTTCGTGTATGAAATGTATTGCTTGGAACTAACTATGTTGAAGCAAAGAAAGAGTGAATTTTTTAATAAAATTGATTGACTTTTCAACTTCAGACTATCTTTGCGGTCTATCTTAGGCATCTACAAGTAAATAAACTGATATACTTAAGTAATAATAATAATGAAATAATAATAATTCATGATCATTTGAGGTTGTTGATTCGTCTTAAACATAATGTTAAATATTTAAATTATATTTTGTTTAGGTAAACACTGAATAAATCAATGGAAAAGTTATTTTTGTAGACAATGTTCTGAATTTTAAATAATATTTTTGAATGGACAAAAATACAACACATGTTCTATTCAACTATGACAAGAACAGAAGAGTAAAGATATTATTTAGATGTGTAATGAGAGAATAATAATTAATATTTTAACGTAATATTTTATATATTAAAGTACAAACTACTTAAACAAGCGTTTATATAATCAACTTCAAGACCTTTAAAAATGATTTTTAGCGAAATGCCGAAAGAAATAGAGCTATTGCTTTTGTACTGATGGTGGAAGTTTGGAAAACTTTCTTCAAATGTTCATATGAAGGGTTTTGGTATTTGAAAAGTCAAGTTTGTTAATGAGAAAAATCGACCGATAAACAAATGGCGGGGGGATGAACAAGGTACAAAATTTTGAATTTTTTCGAAATAAAAATTCATGAAAAATTAAAAATGTAATATTCGATTTTTTTTAAATTGTGTAATTTTTTCAATCTCTTAGGCAATTGGCTTAGCTGACGCAGCTCTTGCCCTGCGAATTTTTTAATTTACTTTATTTTTGGGGTTTTTTTAAGGTCTTCAAATTCTTATGTCCAATTTTACTCCGGAACATGTTGCGACAAGTTAGGTATAAGATAATCTTGATAATGGAATTCAAGGGCAACTCTAACTATAACTCTCTGAGAGCTGAGTTTATTTACACCTAATATATATTTATTTATTTATTATCTGTTTCCCTATGAACGCACATAGCAAACCAAGGTGTCAAAGGAACGTCCTTAATTCTAATATATTAGTTTTTTTTTAATATAAATGCAATTTGATAAAGTCACACTATCAATGGTTGCGTTTTATATTACACAAATATTCCGTGTCGATATAAATATTATAATTATAATTTAGTAAAAAAATGATTAGAATGTTAATTAATGTTTTTATTTTATTTACTCATAAATGACTTATAATCATATTCCATTTCGTGAACTAATTATAAGTCATTCATTGGTTTATTAAATTTATAGTATTTAATGAGTATCAATAAAAATCTTTAAAGTGATTGTTATTTCTATAAAATCTAAAAATTAAAATGCAAAGGGCTAATATATTCAAATTGTACATTAAGAGCTAAAAATTTAAGAAAATGCACTTGATTGACATATGGATTATTAATACAAATAATTTTAACGACAGTAAAAAAAGGTAAAAATTCACTGTCAAAAACTGGAATGCTTTCTACATGCAGTTTTATAATTGGTCGACGTAACAGATATCCAACATTTTTTAACATTGAATTAATTGATTTTACTTATTATCATAAAAATTATTTTATAATTTTTAGTCCAAATGGTTAATAAAGTGTATTTTTAACCCCCGATCTAAAAAAAGTTGTGTTATAAGTTTGACCGCTATGTGTGTGTGAGTCTGTCTGTGGCATCGTAGCGCTTAAACGGATGAACCGATTTTAATTTTTTTGGTTTCTTCAAAAATGCTTTAAGGAAAAAAGTAATTTAATGGAGAGTGTTCTTATATATGTTTCAAGTGCGAGTTTAGAGTTCCGTACCTGAAAAATTAGTTTGGGGGTTTTTTAAATTTTGTAAGTTTTGTACTTGTTTTTAAGTACTTGTAAGTTTTTAAAGTGAATTTTTAAATGCAAAAATAAAAACAATTGCTAGTGCTTAATCAAGTATACGCCATCCCGTAACCTCGGTCATTCAAATTTCGATGAAATTAGGTCAAATTACTAATTTGGTACATCAATATACCTGCCCAAAAATAAAAATTCTGAAGGTCATAGGTACCTACGTGGTTCGATGAATACCAAAATTATTTCAGAAAGCTGCCCGTCTATAAATAATCGCCTCTAGATTGTTTTTTTATAGAACATAATTTATTCTATGACTATTTAACAATTTTAAAATTGAGGGTCTATTTAAAATGTTTTATACGTAAAAAAATTCATACAATAGACATATTAACAATCTTTATTGTATTATAACTCATATTTGACAGAATAAGAATTAAGTATACATCTTTAAATAATAATCATTTTCGTCTATGAAATAACCTTGAATTATTTTACTAAGTACCAAAGAGATTATTATTAACGTCAAAAATTTATTGTCGAAAAATTCAAAAAAAAACTTTTTTTAGTTAATTTTTTGGTGAAACACCCACGATTTAAACACTGAACGATGAACTTTTTAGTCACCTTGAAAATTTTAGAATTTTAATATATATAGTACAGGAAATAGTGGAACGCGAGTTCAATCTATCAAAATATTTCTTTTACATCTTCCATATTGATGTCCAAAATTTCTTCCAAAATTTACTAAAAAATGATTATTGAAAAGTGAAGCTACATGTTAAGATTATTTATTGATCTTATTTATTTTTATGTTAGCCAGTTATACTGGTTGGGCGGCAAGCATGCTGAACGCTTGAGCCTGACAGTTTATCATGGCTGCTGCAGGAGCTTTCATAGTGGTGAGGGAGAGGAGACAATGTATCATCTTCTCTGTCACTGCAAAGCTCTTGCCATGAGGAGACGGACTTACTTAAGCCAGCCTTCTTTGCGTGTCTTCATCCTCTGAATCTCCAATTTGGAAGTTTTGCTAGATAAATTACCATGCCAAGTTTGGGTTAGGTGTAACCAATTCCGTCCGCGGTAAGCTCAGGATAGCGGGTTCGATTCCCGCTATCGCAACAAAATTAATTTAATTAATAATTGTGATGGGCTAATGTAGTGAATGGTATATGCATAAAGGAGGTGCACTCAGCTTCTGAAATTGAGGAGCTGATAAATGAAATTATCAGCGAAAAGGTGGTAAAACACATATATGGTATCACAGTGGACTCAAGGGCCTAAGTTTGTCCTTCGTGGACAGCCAATATATTCCAACCTAACCTAACCTTGGGAACCAATGCTTTTGAAGTGAAAAATGAAAATTTTTCTGATGCATTCGCAACCGTATCCTATACTAATATTAATGTTCAATAATAATAATAGAGATATTTGTTAATTTGTTATGCGTATTTCGTGGTGTTTGTAGAGTCCTTGAATTACTTCAAGGTGATGTTCATTTGTATAGTTGATATACCTAAGAAGAAACACTTAAGTGAATGAATCAATGAATTAACTTGTTACTATACTTAACTTATGTATGTATAAAATAAACTGATAAAAAGTTATTATAATTAAAAGTTTCTTAATAAGGTCTACAACCTCTTACTTTCATATAATCAATTCACATGTTATTCTATTAGGCCGTGAGCCCATAATAAAACGAAATTTCTATGATTATTTTAGTCTGTCAATTAGACAACTGACAAAGTTTAGTTTGTCGATAAAGATAAATGAGCTCTTATGAGATAAATGAGTTCGAATTTTTCGATTGTCGTGATTTTGATCATTTTGTTCGTATATGTTAAACAAGTGAAATTTACAAAATTTAAAGAACCCCCGACAAATGCGATTTATTCCTTGTAAACCGATTTTTGGAAACTTAGCTATAAAATATTCTCAATCTAGTCGGTTTAGCCGTTTAGGGACTATGATGCCACTGCGAAACACACAGACACACAGATAAACCCTTTAAACTTATAACACTTAAATTATTAAACTTAAATCAATATCGAAGTGATGGTCAAGGACATCAGATTTTTGGGATAAAGTTTTGGAAATATTTTAATTGAAATTATTTTAATTATTCTAATTATTTTACCATTTCACTTTTCGAAATGAATTGAGCCAGGTTTATTTGACCATTCATCTCCATAGTATATATATATATGTCATGCCTTTCCAAACTGAATTGATTTGAAGATCATCGCCAATTTTTTAGTTTTTTCGGGTACGGAAATCTAAGCTCGCACTTGAACACTCTCCGTTAAATTAGCTTTCAAATGAAATCAAAAAAATTAACTGACACTGATACACACACGTAGCGGTCAAACTTATAACACCCCTTTTTTAGTACGGGGGTTAAAAAATAAAATTCTTCGTCAACCCATGAAATGATTGAAAAATGAAGTGAAACTGAAAAAAATAAAATCATCTTGTCAATCAACTCTTCGATATAGATCCTTTACAATTTGTTTGCACGCATTGTATTTGATTTTCGAAAATCGAAAACATCATAAATTCGTCAGACGAATCACATCTAAAAATTCATTTTTCTATAATGTAAAACTTACCTTCATCAGTCCTCCAAATGGCAGACAAAAAGAATAATAGAATTAGAAGATTTACTTTATTATGGACTTACGATCTATTTAAGAGAAATCTGTTGTTATAATTTATTTAAATAACATTCATAAAGTTTTGTTTGTTCATTTTGATTTAGGCAGAAATAAAATAATATATGTAATTTTTATGTCTAATAAATCTTTTAAAAACGAACTTAAATAATTTTTGTATGAAACTTTTATTAACTGAAGAATATCATATCAAGTTTATTAAGCGTTACAAATTACTATTAAAGGTTCAGTAAAAGTAGTAATTTAGTGAATCGTATGTGTACATGAGAGTGTGTATAAAGAATTATAGGCTTTGTCTAAATCGAGTTTAATAACAAAAATGCTCGGATCTTCAATTGGGATTCAAATTGGCCTTAGATATATTTAAAAACCAAACAGACCGCTTTTACAAAATCTTCACATTTCAATAAAACGTGTTTTCTAGTTTCTAAAACTACAATTTATTTAAGTTAAATACTTATAAATTAGCGATCATGTTCATCGAATGAAAATGTTTTCCCGTTCCTTCCACCAATTTTAGTTTCATATGTTTGCACTTCTGTAAATTTGAATGCTGTGAATAGTTTTTGTTTGTTTCAAACGTCAAATGTCTGTTCGAAATATTCTATTTACGATACTAATTGTTTAACTAACACTCAATGCTAAACTTGTTCATTTATTCTCTAGAAATTCTGTAAGAACGATGTGTATAGACTTTTACGAGATAATTATGGCCAATTTAATTGCCTTAGTAAACGAATAATTTGCATAATCGTGCAAAAGCTCGAGCAAACTGTAAGCATTAGTTTGAACACCTAAAAGCAAACATTCGCTTGGTTATAGCCGAAATACGTTTCTGAAACTTGCGAAAAATCATAGAAAATTTTCTCGAACGAATAAAATGTTCAGGTTTTAATATAAGTAATTAAAAGTCTGACACACATAAAGTTCGAACACTAAAACCCCGACAGTTACAGAATCGCGCTTTTAAAAGTATGAAAACAAGAAAATATTTTAATCTGAAATTGTTATGATAAGTAAAACCGTCATTACAGTCGGAGGGCCTCTAAGATTAAACAGATTAAATATTTTCTTGTTTTCATACTTTTAAGAGCGCGATTTTGTAATTGTCGGGTTTTTAGTTTTCGAACTTTATTTTTTTCATATTTTTGTTAATCGTTTTCCTGGGTCTCTCCAGTTTGTTTTCGGGCTTTAAAGTGGATTAAAACTTTGTAATTCTCGGCACTTTTCCAAAACGAACATACGTTTATCCACCCCTCACAGGATCTGTAGTAAAAACTTTCCTAAATAATTTCTTACTTGATATTTAAAAATGTAAATTTTGACTTTAGATACTACACCTTTTCCTATTTCTAAAATTTGAAAATATGTTTAATTATTCCTGATATTTTACTCCATATTTCAATTAAAATTTTCAAACTATATTATAAAATGTTTAAGTATGTACTTGAAAGCACAACCAAATGAAAAGAAGATTTGTATACTGCGTGCAGGTGGTAACGATTCCTGTTTCGCATAAGCATACGTAATACGTATACAACTTCGTAACGATAAATTAAAGATAAGTTATAATTTATTGAGTATAATTTTTTTTCTTCATAATATTGGAATAGTATGTATTTAGTATGTATACGAAACAAGTTTTCTTGTCAAACTACACACATTCCATTCGTTTTTGCATATGTATATTACATACTTATACTTTACAAGCGAAGAAGATGTACTTTTAATACGTGTGCGTATTTTAAAAAGTGTAAATGAAATATGCAAACATATTAACTTTTATAAATTCACTACTTATTAACCACATTATTACGGATTCTGTAATCAAAATTTTAATTTGTTTTAGTTTAATTATTTACGTATTTATAGTGTGAGCACTGTGAACAAAAAAGCATTTTTAGAAGAAATGCCAGGGAGTACCCAAGAGAGGACAGCCTTTCTATGAAAATTAACCAATTGTTAGTTATTTATAGTCCGATTTAAAATTACCGGTCGAAAACTTTTTCGCAAGTTCGTAAGTTTCGGAATTTCGCATAATTTTTTGCCTTCGTAAGTCTTTCGAATTTTTATACCATGTATATATGAAATATATATCAAGGTATACTAAGTTTAGTCCCAAATTTGTGACGCTTAAAATATTGATGCCACGAACAAAATATCTGTTAAATATTACTCTCAAAATATCTATCTCTTCTTATGTCTTTTATTTCAATTAGCACAAAAATTTGTTTTGAAAACAAACAATACTTAATTGCAAATTTTTTGAAACATAATTATTCATAAAATGATTGACAGTTATAAATTATACAGAAAATAGAAATTTCTAAGTTCATTCAACTTTATGAATAACACCAGCAACTAACTCAAGTAATTATTTATTTTTCGTCAATTTTTATTACTAAATTTATATTCTAACAAGTTGTTTTTCTATAAATAATAATTAATAACAGATAAAAATATAATTATTGGTATAAAAATAGCAATCATATATGAAACAAAAATAGCGAAACTTGAAATTAATTCAAATGGAAAAAGAAAGTATAAAAAATATCAGAGATTTGTTGTCAGTGATTTATGGTGACAGTTTCATTTGTAAATATTTCACAATTTCCCACGCGATGAATAGAGATTTTTTTGAATTCGAAGTAAATCATTCCTATTTACATTTCCTATTTTAATCTAATCTTGCCATTTTCTTTATAGGCTTTTGTCCTGATGTCACAAATAGATCAAACACTGTCGTGGAATAAACTTTACTGATCATAAAACAGGGCGAGCTATTTTATATCGAAGTCACCATTGTTATAATTTTATTGTGTGCCATAAACTTTATTGTGTGTATCTTTATCCAAGACCACATAGCTCATGGAACAGGAAGCGAGACGGGTATACGACTCTTCTACCTATTTCAGTTTCTCTTCCAGTAATGAGATACGTAGAAAAAAATGTTGTCTTTCTGTCTTACTCGAATTTTTGGTTGTCACTGCATAAGTTGTAGCTGTCTTACATGCCATGTTTGCCCATGCCTGGTTTATACGTTTATAAAAGTTTAATTTTTCAAATAAAATACCAAATAGATGAAACACTGTCGCGGAATAAACTTTACAGATCATAAAATACATATAATTTACACAATAATATAAACATTAATGTATTTATTGTGTTGCCTTGAACCTCACTCATATAATATCAATGATTTATAACACCAGTAAAATATATTTATTCGATAAAATATATTTAAATCGATTAAATACGAAGAGGCAATACATAATAACAATGTGCATGTTTAATGTCTGCCAGTCGGCTACAGTACGAACGATACGTTAACGTAGGTATAATACGATGGATTAAGAAATCACTTATAATATTTGAATGTTTAAAATGAATGACACTTAAATAAATCAAGGTAATATTAAGGCGTTTCGATACCAAAACGATAGTGTTAACAAAAATTAAGGAATTCCTTTGACATTTTGTGTGTCAATGAATATCGAAATAAACGTCTTCTGTTTAAATTCCAAGTCGATTCTCTGAACGGTTTACGAAAAATTAATTATTAAAAACAACCCTTTTTACATGGTGGTTAAAAGTAATAAATGTAGGTTTATAGTCACAAAGTGCTTTACCACTTACATAAAAAACTTAGGTTTATGCTTTATAATCATGTCAAAATTAAGAACTTTCTCATTACCACTATTTAATAAAATTAATACCGATATATAGTCAAAAATTAACGCAAAACTTAAACCAATCTAAGTGTAATTACATGTGATTCACAAATAATGTTATAGTTATAACACTTAGAATGGTAAAACACGTACATTATTTTGTAAAGAGTGTTGAAAATTTCGTCAATATCGGTTTAGTAGTTTTTGGAAGATATGGTGTAATACCTCTATAAGTGATCGTGTTTATTACGTACGAAGCAAAACCTACTAAACCTACTAAAACGTACAAAATAAACATTTTTACAAAAAATAAAACTGTCGCAGAAGAAATGCATAGAAAAGTAAGAAATTATTTTAAGTTCTAAATCCAGTTAAAAATGGGTAATTTGAACGACGCCAATGAATCGATTTTTTTAGCTAAGGATATGGTAAACGTCGACTTCAAAGCGTAGTTACTGACAAGGAATTTATTCATTTTTTTTTTTGCAAAATATGTTTTTTTTTGTACTTTATTTTAATCATATTACGGACATCTTAAAAACTGCTGTACCGATTTTGATAAAACAATTATGGCACCAACTCGACAGTTTGCCCTATAAAACAACCAAAAACTTCAAAATCGGTTCACAATTGGCGAAGAAATCGGTAAAACAAACATAAAAAAATACATTTAATCAATCCTAGAACTTTCCTTCTTTTTGAAGAAACCCTTTCAGATAATTTTGTATTTCACTTAAGATACAGAATCACCCTATTAGCTGAGTCAGCGATATGCTTAGGGTAGCGGATTTGATTATCGCCGTCGCAACAAAATTAATTTAATTAATAGTTGTGATGGGCTGGTGTAGTGCATGGTATATGCATGAAGGAGGTGCATTCGGTCTCTGAAATTGAGGAGCACATATATGGCATCACAATGGGCTCTATAGCCTAAGTGTGTCCTTCGTGAATAGCCAATATAACCTAACCTAACCTAAGATAGAGAAATTTGCAAGCTAATTTTAAAAAATTCATAAATACAAGAATGCAATGTTTAAATATTCTAATATTGAATAGATTATTATTAATAGATAGTTAAAATTCATAATTGTTGTTAAGTTTATTGAAGAATCACGCGTTTGATATTTAGCATTTTTTTTTAAACTTACTTAATTTTATTCATTTAATAATTGCTTCTTCGGATCAACGTTTTGCAGTCACGTTGTGTGAAATGATGATGGTGATCATCATAATATGTGTAGTAAGTATTCATTTTCAATATTTACATAATTTATTTCTCACTAAATACTCTTATGTAACTTCATTGTTGATCCGATGTGTAATGCAGACATATTGTCATTTCAAAGTATTTCTCTCCTAAACAAACAAAAAAATTGGCAGTACATAGTCGCTTTGGTACTGAAGTCGTGTGAGTGCGACCCCTGTAGTCCACACGACTAACTTCCCAGAGGGGGAAAAACATTAAAAAAAGGTCTTGTTAGCCTTCATAGATTATTCTTCGAACATGTACTGCAGCTTATGCAGGAACGATCATTATCTCAATAGATAATAATAAATGATGTGTTTTATCCACTTTTCAGATTCTGTTTATTCAGTTTTTTCCAGTTTTTTTATTACCATTAAAAAAGGGCTCAACTAATTCTGCTGAAACTCGTTCAGTTCTCAAACATACGCACATACATACACACACACACACACACACACAAAGACATCACATTGAAAAGGTTTGATTCGGATATTACGGCGTTAAAACCGCAGAAATATGTAAAACTGGAGATTTTCAAAATCGACCCCATTACATTAAAAAAAAAAACTTTAATTCTTCAATTCCTATCCAATCGAATGCAATTTTTTCGTTTAATTTCGTTTACTAAAGCCGTAAAAGAATAAAAAGAAGTAAAAAATTGTTTCCCTTAAAAAATGGCATTAGGTCGAACAAATAGTTAGAATTTTGCCTTTGCTTTCTAAAACGTACAATAAACGGTCGTGTATGGGCTTTAACATCATAAACTTTTAGAATTTTGGTCTGAATTTTTTATAGTGAGCTTAGAACAGAATTTACTTCAGAAAGATTTCTTTTTGATTGATTGATTTCACATTATTATTTAACAAACATATTTTATTATCTATACAGGGTGAGTCCTTTAAATCTATAATGGCTAACAGCCCGTTTTGTAGTTAACCAATCAAAAATTGCAGAGTTTAATGGGGGCATTATGTTCTGACATCCGATTGGACCTAGTTCTTCGGGTTGCTTTAATAGTCAATTTAGATTCTAAACGGTAACAGATAGAATAACACTTTAAATTAGTTGAATCTGCTAAAAAAACTAACAATTTTTGTTTAAAACATAATCGAAGGAAAATACGCTTAAAGTATATCATATACTTTTGTTACTAAATTTACAAAAAGTATTACATTTTCAACAGGTTTTTTTTGGGATATATGTATTATATTGATGTTTTTTATTAGTTACTTGTATGTTTTGCGTGTATTCTAATTTTTTCTTCTTAGAAAGAATCAACAAAGATTCCTTGCATGTACATAGAAATTATTGGATTAGGAAAAATCTTTAGACCTAACCGGATGGCCCAAGTATATCATAGATTTAATTTATTAAAAATTGAAGAGTTCGCCACCAAAAAGGTGTTATCTTAGATCCGTCTTCAAAACGAGAATTTATAACGAATAAGATTTTTTATCAAATTCATCGATTAACTTCGTTAACTTGAGAAACACCAACACTTAACATATTACACGTTATTTAAACATTGATGCAAGGTATTGGGTGATTTCTAGTAACCAGTATGTGGCCGATGCCATTTCTCTGTGGCAGAACTGACATGATGGTGGAGGTGTCTTTTCAAAGAGATGTTAGTTAGTGTGTAAACCTCATATGTTCAATTCGTAATATTGATACTAAGCATTGGAGTTCTCTTGTGGACATATAAGGAGCTATCTGCCAAATATTGTCACTACAATTATTAATTCCAGATGACCTTGCAGCCAATCAACATTTATTCCAATATTCTTCTGAATGTTTATTAGTTATTTTATTAACTTTGGTGGTACTTTCGTATCTGAATGTATTGGTAAAAGTGTTGCTTCTTTTGCGAGAGCATCTGCTCTTTCATTACCTCCAATTCCTTCATGTGACGGGATCCAGGCAAGTAGCAATTCTTTTTTACTGATATAGAATTCGAAGCGCTGTTCTTGTATATGTATTAAGGAATTGTTTGAGTTTATATTGTAGATTGGGAGTCGATGAAAATAATTCCTTCATTGTGTACGGAATTGAAAATTATTTTATTATTATTACTTTACCAATTAAAAACATGGCGAAAAGTTTCCTGTAAAGATAATTTTTCATAAAATATTTTAAATGGTTGTTTTATCTTTCCTATTTCTTATTTTCATTAAAATTATCAAGAAAGTTGCGTATTTATTGATTGAAAATTACGTTTTTCTAATTTTTACAAGCGTAGATATATGAAATTAATAATTATTATTATTTATTTTGTATACCAATTTAAATATATCCCCAATAAATGAACTACACAAATGTGATCACAATTTTTGATTGTTATCTCAATAGGTTCGTGATCTTAGGAACATAAAGCGACAAACGAAATAACTTGACAAAGGTATTAAATACAAAAAAATAATAAAATACTTTTTTTAATTTTGCGTTTAGCCTTGATATACGTGAAAATATCTTATATACAAAAACAAATTGCTTGTTAACTAAATTACACAATAATTAGTTTTTAAAAGTATTTTCCCAAAATCTCATATAAGTTATTTTTAAAGTTCAATTTACACTGAAGAACGAAATATTTTACTCTACGAATAATAAATAGAGTGAAGCACACGGGTTTTCAAATTTTTCTCTCACCGATTTAGATAAAATATGTCTTTAAATTAATCTCTTATGTCTTTTTTAATTTGCCAAATGTCTCTTTGTCTTACCAATTGAGGCACACTGAGTTTCAAAAAAAAAAATATGAAAAAATTCTAACACGTTGAAACGCCTTAGCTTCTTTCTTGTATTTACTTGTGTCTCTTAAAATAGTCCAGCAATTGTCCTTGGTGTCCCTTTAAATAGAGCAATGATAATCACGTAACATGGCCTGGTCGCAGTATTCATCAGAAATGTAAAAGAAAAAATGAAATATAAATTCTTAAAAGCTATGATAATGCTTCAGAAAGGATAGGAAAAATGAAGTATAAATGCTTAAAAGTTAAGCTAGTAATATTTAAAGTTTTGACAAAGTTTTAAGGTCTGAAAATAAAATATGATGATAACTTCATTCTTTGATTTAATCAAAATGAAACGAATAAATATTTGCATTTAGTTATTGCCACTAAATAAAACGATATGACATGATTATTTTATTTTGTAAACTAGTGTAATTTTATTACAACCTGGTATCCCTAAAAACCTGGGCTTTATGATATTGAAACTTGAAAACCATCACTTTCCACGTCTGATCCCAAGAGAGCTTTAAATTCATTTTTAATATTGATTGAATGAATATTTAACAAAAATCCTTTATAATTTTAAATTAAAATTATCTGAATTTTGTTTTGTTTTGTATCTATGTTTATCTTATGTTTGCTAATTTCAATGGAGTAAGTTTTGCATTCAATTGTACATAATGATGCTACTCAACTTCCAGGACCTTTGTTCTTTGTTCAGGTCTCAATTTCATTTTAATTGCAAAATATGAAAAAAAATAACACAAAAAAATTATTAATTTGATGTATCGTATTATTATTGATAATATCGCAAGGGTATTTAATATGTATGAATAAAGTACGTGCTAGGTATAAAGATAGCGTACATTTTTTAGAATTAGTTGCTACGAGTCAAAAATTTTTGCAAGGTCGCTACTAAGTCGCATTTTTTACGAAGTTTTGCTAAGCTCTTTTTCATTCTAACGTGAAGATAAGGAAAAAAACAAATACAAAAATCTTTTATTTGCTTAGCAAAACGTCGTGTACGTAAGTAATTTTAATTTTCAAAGTGTAGAACAGATGAAATAATTATTGCATCATAAAATGATTTTTGCATCTGTTTTTGAATTGAAAACTTCCTTAGCTGCGTGGAACGATTTTATTATAATAGTTTTATTAGGGGTCAAAATTATGATTAATTTTAATAGGGGGTTAGTGGTTTGATGTCACCATGGTTCTGATCGTCCCCTCAGAAGCGACATCATAACATGATAATAATTTCTTATTATTACAGTTAAACCTAGATAAGTGGGACCGGTATATGTAAGAAAACTCTACAAGTGAGTATAATTGCCAGGTCCCGTTATTTTTACCTTCTAAATCTAAAATCAATATAAATGAGAAAATCATCCTCTGTAAGAGAAGGTCCCTTTAATTGTTTTCTTCCTGGATCTCTATTATAAGTGAGACTGTTACTTGCCTGTGCTTCTATAAGTAACAGTCGTTAACAGTTCCAATTTCGTGGAACTAGCTAAAAATTGTTTTTGTCTAAAAACTTTATAAGTGAGAAAAACCACTCCCATATCTGTATAAGTGAGAAACTGGTTTAGTAGAAACGCGCCATAAGTAAAAAGCTATTGCGGTTCCTTAATCCTATGCTTATCCTGATTCGACTGCGGTTCCAAAAAACTGTACGTAAGTTTTACACCTAAACCTATCTTGTAACTTTGTAAGCAATATTAAAATTCTGCTTTATTTCGTAGATTCATACATACTTTACTTGTAGTATTACAATGTACATACATACATAATATTACGTACGTACAGCAATAATATAATCATTGGTTCATTGGTGTGTTCACCAACCAAAAGTTCATTGAACCCAACCAAGAGAATTATTTTGCCTTTGGCTATAAACATATATCCTCTGAGTATAAATGTATACCTATGTGTATAAAAATATATTATTATAAATAAAAAAACAAGCCAAACAGTGTCTCTCAATCAAAAAATAATCAAATGTGATCATAAAATTTTTTATTTTGTTGACGGAGGTATTGTCAAAACGACGTGATTGAATTCCCAAATTTTTTTTAGTATTAAATTTAGATAAGAATAATTAATGTAACCATATTGAATTTCAAATTGGTTTTTAATGCTGTACGTTTTTTAACTATGGAATCACCAAGAAAAGGACAGCTCAAAATTATTCTCATTGTTTTTTGTTTATATACCAAGAAACCAAACCTTCCAAATTTTTGCCACGGGTTGGGTTTCTTGCATTAGTATTTTTATTTTATCAACTGATAGTAGATCGTAATAGATTAAGTTTGAGTTAGGAGTAAGTCTTGGAGGATATTAGTAATGAGCGATGCTAATACCAAGACCAAAATCTATACTGTATTTGACTATCGGCCTACTTATTGATCTTGGTCTTGTTTGATCATAAATACGTGCAAGAGCAAAACACCAAGTATGCTAGACAGAAGCAGTTAATTACAGCAGAACCAAGACCAATGTCTTGAGAGCAAAGCTGAAGTCTAAGTGTGTAAGATAAAGACAGTCAAATTAACATTATTTTGGTCTTGGTGCTCATCATTAAGTTTGATCTGTTGTACCGTATTTGATTTCAAAAGTGCTCAAATAAGCATTACAATTTTAATTAAGTTTAGAACATTCCTGGATGACATTTCAGGCCATCCTAAGTAATAATGTCGTTTGAAACAGAAGCTTTCACATTTACACAGATTGTATATATGCTTATTCAGTTGAGCATATGTCTACAAAGGCCAGAAAGGATCCTAAAATCGGTTTCTTATGCTTAAATCTGAAATTTTTTTGCAACTGTCAACTTGTAAATACACAAATAGAAGAATAAAATTTTGTCACTTTTTTCGCGAAAAGCTTTTACTTTTAGCTTATTAAGAGATTAGACACGATTTTTGCTCGTGATCTGTAGTCCTTCCAATTTTGTTGTCATTATGTAAAGGGGAGGGACCTTTTTCGGTAATGGCGAATAAAATCACTGTTGCGGGTTGGAAGGTTACGGTGGGAAGGAGCGATAATGTTGGATAAAATCACCGTTGGAGAGATGATAGTGAAAATCTGGGCAACTTATGTAATATGTCTGGCCTTTTTCCAATATAATTTATGTCACCTAAGAAGTGAGAATGGAAGTGGGCGGATGACTAGGTCTTGCCTAACAAGTAAAAAAAAAATTATATTTTTCGTTTTGACATTTCAAAACAGGATGAAGGAGATACAATTTGTGGACATCTGTAAATAATAATGCAAGTAACGTTAAGTTTGGAGTTTTTATTAAATAATGTAAACATTAGGCAATATATTATGTAATAAAAAATCCTTACTGGTCATTACTAATATTATAAAATAACTCTGTTTGTCTGTACTAAATTTCATATAAATCGGTTCATTAGTTTAGGCATGATTGCGTAACACACAGACAAACAGACAGAGTTTATAATATTAGAAAAGTTTATAATATACGACTAGTAAGAACTTGTTTATTACATAATATATTGCATAATGTATACATTATTTAATAAAAACTCCAAACTTAAAATTACTTACATTATTATTAACAGATGTCCATAAATTGTATCTCCTTCACCCTGTTTTCTCACCCGCTTACTTCAATTTCTTAGGTGACGTAAGTTATATTGGAAAAAGACCGGACATATTGTATATAACGAGCAGATTTTTACTTTCACTCCATTCCCGCATCAGGGATTTTATCCACCATTACCGAAAAGATTCTCCTCACACTCCCTTTACATTATGACAACAACATTTAAAGGACTTCAGATCACGAGCAAAACTCTCTTCGTCCTCAATGTCCAGCCTACCTGCATTATCATAAAAATAAAATATCCTAATTTCAATAAAAAATGTTGTTCAGTAAATGAGAATATATATCGAGAAACTACAGAAAATTCAAGGAACATATAACTCTAGGACTAGGTAATCTTGCCCTATCTAATAAAAAAGTATTAAAAAAAGAAAATGATTGATTATATTTAATTAATTAATAGAAATTTGATATTTAAATTAATTATAAAGGCTGTCAATTATATTTACATGTGTTAATTTTCTTTTTTTATATTTTTTATACAAAGCTATTCAATTACAATTGAATAGTTTTCAAAGATGATATAATAATAATATAACAAAGTGTATATTTTGCTTTGTATAATATTGTTTGAGAAATACTGAGTGTATGTGATGCGCGATGTTATTCAAGTATATTGGTTTAGGTACTCCTTGTGTTATTGTAAAAAAAAAACCAGTTTTGTCATTATTATGAACAACACGTCCGGTAATTTCGTTGATTCACTAATGTTATGTGTGATTGTATCTTTTTGAAATTTTCTGTCGTACTTAAAAATTATACAATTGAATTTTATTTTTAAAAAAATAAAATTGATTTCACGGTTTTTAATGAATATTTTTGTGAATATATCCTGATTGAAATTTTTTTATACAATTTCCCACCGCTCCCACCAAATTTATATTTTATGGCATAACTTATTTAGTTATTTTAATTTTCAAATTTTGATATAAAACACCTTTTGTATATAGCTGTTATATTTTATAAAACCAATTTTAAATATAAGTATATTACACAATATATCGGCTTTAAGATGAGTTATCTTGACAAACTAGGAATCTAAATATACATACTTGGGGTTAAGAAGTACAACTGCAGCAAACTTTGGTTCTAAAGGAAAATCTGCCAATATCCTTTGATTTGACGTTGGCTTTCAAGGTCAAGTAAAAGTCAACTTAATTTCATAACTGTTGAGAAAAAGAAGAAAATTTTAAATAAGCTACACATTTTTGCCCTCGCTGATGCGAAAGCAAGAAATCGGTGTACTCTGATATATCATACATTTTTCTTAAAGCAAATTGCAAAATAAAACAAAAATTGAACTTAACTCATAATTATTAAAATTCAATTCAATTTTTCATCCATCAAGTTAATATATTCTGGTTTGTTCTGGAATAACTAATTTACCAACATGATAAATGAAGAATGACTCCACATTCCAATAAGGCAAAATCCTCTTGCGGCTTTTGTGTTTACCCTCAATAACCTATATTATATAACCTAATAAACTTTTGATTACACTTCAAAGCTTCAAATTTAAGAACGATATTTCAGGTACTCGATGTGAGCTCTGTATCTCACCTTAGCTTCTAGATCTCCGAGGTCGCATGACAACGGTATAGTAAATCGGAAGATTTTTTCTTAGGGCCAATCACCGGGAAATAAATTAACTGGCCTCGTCGAATTGGGGGCCTCCATGAACTTTTTGGAGCACGATCTGGCTTTCTACGAATGGGTGTTCTGGTGAACATTTGGCGTTATGGAATCGTTCCATGCGCTCCTGTGCCTTTAATAGGGATTCTCGGACCTGTTCGAGGCCTGGTGGAAGATCGTCACTTATGATATCGGGGAGCTTCCACCGGAGGTCCAATGTGATCAGAACTTCAATTAAAGATATTCTTACAGAAAGATAATCGAACTAATGAAAACTTATTGCGCACAGCCTTTAATAAAACGAGGTATTCATTGACCTACAACTTAAAAATTGAAGTTTTCTGAGCATTGGTTAAGAAACACACTACTATACTAAAGAACGAATTGAGGTGCAATTAAAAATTTCCGAGTCCCGTGAAAAATAACGCTATATTACCGAGAAACGTTAATTTTTTAATGTAATGTATTAACCACAAGGATATAAAGAAGACATATTAGAAGCCTGAACGGTAATGTAATCAGTATTTTTTTTTTTTGAGACTGTAGGTAATGTATGAAATAAATAAAATTTCAAACATTGCCCGAATGTTTTGCATATCTAACGATTCTAAAGTATCGTTTGTTATTTACATTGACGGTAACATGTACACTAATATGCAAATTAAATCAATGATGATAAATTGCTACTTAAATACATTATCCATATTTTAAAGAATATCTAATCAAAAAATCTTTTTCTTCTTATACTTAGTTTTGATCAGCAGATGTTCATCATCATTCAAAGAACTTTCAATAAGGTTATTATAGAACGAATATATATATACAAAACAATTCACAATACCAAGTTAAAAAATATTTTTTGGGAATGCCCTTGAATATGAAATGTTGTTATTCAAATGACAGCCAAAAAAAACTGACAACAAAATTGTATAATAATATTTTTTGGTAGTACAGTTTTGGACATTATATTTACTTTACCTATAATTACCATTCTATCAAAGATTATACACATTTTTTTAAAAGCCAGTTTTTTAAAACTGGATTCTGTGTTTCTGTTGTGGCTATATTTACTCTTGTTCTTACATATAGTTTTTTGGATATTGAATAACCATTTGCATATCTTGTTTCAATAAAAATAATATTATTTAATATATTTTTTTAATGAAAACTGTTATTAATAATTTTATTATTGTTGTTCAGGTATCTAAAAAACTGTCAGTCTTAATAAATTTTATTTTTAGTTTTCGTTTTTAAATTTTATACTTTAAAAATTCTATTGCAAATATGTCAGTTTATGAAAATCCAGAATTCCTATAATATAGGTCGGAAACTAAAAAATATGACAGGATTTTTTAACTGCTTCTTATAGATTTTTATCCACTTAAAATTCACGTTTTAAGGATTACAGTTTTTCTTGCAAAATTCATTTGAAAAATCCAAATTTCGTGGAATTAAGAGGCGTTAATAGACGGGATGCTGACTCAAGAGGAACCTTCCGGTTTTGATACCTGATTATTATGTGCATGATACCCCTGCGGAAAACAGAAGTTGAAGAGCGAAAACGTGCTCGGAAGAGCATCGAAAAGAAGAAAATCTTCAACAAGAAAGTAAAGTTTTTGAAAGACAAAAACAAGTAAACTGTAAATTCAAGGATTCGCATCATCCCTAATATCATCCAATTCAATTTCGGGAATTAGTATCATCCTAACTTACCCCTTCAATTAATCGAATTTCCGATTTTTAACTTTTCTAAATGAGTTTTGCAAGAAAATTTGACGTGGAAGATGAAAATGGATATTATTCTAGCACATTCAGAAACGTCCTCAGTGCCGGAATAAGCCCATCGGGGACCCTAGGCCAATAAAATTTTGGGGCCCCCCTTTTTTGAATAATTGTAAAATTAATCGTTATTTGTGTATTCGTAGCATTCGTACAGCCTATTCATATCATTCCAAGGTTATAAACGAAATAAAATGAATGATGAATAAAGAATTTTCGAAATTTGAAAAAAAAAACTTGAAATTGAAAATTTTTGTTCAAAAATAATCATATCAGATTTTCGTGGGGGCCCCTGCCCGTCTAAGGCCCTAGGCCATGGCCTAGTCCGGCCTAATGGGTAATCCAGCACTGAACGTCCTCAATTCTCCGGCGATTACCTTCTTTTGATATCTATGTCTACGAGATCTACCTCTAAATTTCTGAACGAAAACCTTAATTGCAGGACAAATCAGGGCTGTCACACCATATAGCCCCCTTTGTGGTACCTAGGTGGTTCGCAGAGTTACATGAGCATGTATAAAGGTTTCGTACTAATTATGCATACTGATTTTGGGTTAAAATTCCGTTTAAAATTTTCAATAACAAAAACTCTTTCAATTCTTTTGAATAAAAAGTATATACCTAAAAGAACAAACAAATTGAATACTACTTTTTTCAATATACATACAATATAAGAATAGAAATATAAAAATAAATAAAAGAATTGAAAATAGCAAGAAGTTATATTTGAATTTATGCTATTTGCTATTAATGTGTCACTGATGTGTGTGCATCTCATATCATATCATATAATATTTACGAACAAAACGCGACGAACGCAATGTAGTATTTACAATCACTTCCGCGTTACAGTGTGGCCGTTGCCCATATAACTATTTTACATTGGTTGAAGATATACACTATGTACAATGTATAATATATACATCTATCTTTATTCAACATAGTTTAAATATATAAAATGTTATATACGTATATAAAAGAGATTTGAATGCCTATAATTTAATGATATAATAATGTATACTAATATAATTGTTATACAAAATGTATCAAACGTCAATGTATTGCGTAAATTATAATAGACCGTAAATATGGATGTTTATACAGTCAAACATGGATAAGCGAGAGTTCAAGGGAGCACAATCTCATTCTCGATTATAGAGGTTTCTCACTAACCCGAGTTTCTCGGTAATGCAGGTACATGGGTAGCGTTTCTCTCTTATAGAGGTACGCAGCAATAACAAGTTATAGCAAGTACGAATGTAGTAAATTTGTAATATGATAAAATATAGTTCCTCCTAAATAATATAAATAGATAAAGCTCGACTGTCGCTTCTAGAGGTATAGATAAGTAGCAGTCTCACTTACGGAGGTCCATGAGGGAAAAACGACTCTCTCTTACAGAGATTTCTGTTTTTCGCTAATACAGGTTTTGGGAGCTTAAAAAGACGAATCCTGTCCCGTTTTCTCACTTATCCAGTTCTCACTTACCCAGGTTTGACTGCATCGCTTCTACCTTGGGGAAAGCTAAAATTGAACATTTGCGAGTGAATCACATGGATATGGATTTTTTCCCATTTTTCGAACGCTTTATCTAGCTTGAAGAACATTTAGAAACACTATACCAACATTCTTCGCTCGATACCTGCAATCTTTTTATTATTTTTCGATGTTAAGTTTTTTCATAAAATTCATTTACAACATAGAGCTGCAAAGAATTAACAAATTATTAAAGATTTAGCATTCACAAAAACGGCAAACTAAGTGTCTATCAAAAATGGCACGATTTTTTCAAACTGCTTCCAAAAATACCTGCTAGAACAAATTTTGGATGACAATTATTTAGTTTGCTGTTTTTGTACTATAAAAGTGAAGTTCTTGGCCAATAATGGCACGATTTTCGGAATACGTCACAGAATTCGTTAAGCTGACATCAGATTCGTAATCAGTGACCAAAAATGTCTTCTATAAACAGTTTGGATGATAAATACTTTCCTCCGTTTTTATGCCAAAAATGGCACGATTTTTGAAATAAGTCACAGAATTCGTATAATCTGACATCAGATTGGTATTCAGCGACCAAAAAGACCAACTAGATGACTATTGAAAGCTGAATTATAAGCAAAGATAATCATTTCTGACTAGGTTAATTTGGCTGAATAATAATATAAACATGGGGTCCTATAAACAGGGTACAAAAGTTTCATTAAAATCGGTGCTGTTTTTCCACTTTTCCTATGCAACCTGTCTTATTAGTTGTACTACAAATATATATGTATGTACATTCTGTGAATTGACTTTTCTGAAGTTTATTGAATCTGTTTATTTATAAACATACAAGCATGCACATTAGTAAAATTTCTTTCACTAATCACAACCTCTCGTTCATGGAGCACACGCATTATATTTACAATGTCCGCATGCATACGCCATGCTGTCACATACCAAATACCATACACATACAAACAAATTAAACGTGTATCCTACACACACAGTCAGCCAGAGATAGATAGACGTTCTAAAAGCTAAAAATAAATTTTTATAATATTCGCCGCTCGCTATAATACAACCTAATGACTATGCTGAATATCCCACCTGTTTTCCTTTCCATATAAATGTACACTCACACATTAATTATATTTTCAAATGTTTTCTTTGTAAATATTTTTAATTTTTTCGTGTATTTTTTTGTTTATTAAAATTATTTAAAAATTGACATTTGCTATTTTCGGAATTTCGTATATTCATTTTTCTTTTGTTTCGCTTCCTACTATTCCCACCGTGCGGAAGTTTTATTGGAGGCGTTTCCCTGGTCACCATACATTACTTTAATTATAGAATTGTATGGATGCATATATAATTGTATGGAATGCATTTATGACTTACATTGAAAATTTAATAATATTATCTCACAATTTTTAATAAATAATTATGATAATTTACATTTGAAAAATAATATTTGTGCAATTTGATTACTTATTTTCACAATTTTTAATGCACTAAATTTAATTAATTAGTGTTTTTCAATAATTTTAATTTGACATTTTCTATAACATTAACATATGAAAAGAATTGCAAATTAGTCATAACAGCCTCCTTTATCGCCAAAACTTATCACTGGAAGCGCTGGCATCGATTTTATTGTCCCTACCATGGCAACGCACAAAACGTATACTCTACACTATTTGCCTACCCGATAAAATTAATTAAATTAAAATTATAGTGGTAAATGATCTTATTGTCGATTGAAAATTTTAAATATATTTTTGATTATCGTTTTTTCTTCCCTGATGAAATTACCACTTTACTTTAGATTTACTTTAGAATAGATTTATCGAAAAAAAAAACTAATTTATTTTATTTTATATTTTTCAGGTATGTATCCAGAAAAATTATGCTACTAATGCAATTAAAAAAAAATTTGGGTAAGAAATAGAAATTTTGAGAGATTTGAAATACCAATCTCATAGTGTTAATTTAAATGTGGAACTTAATCCAATATGTCCACATCTACAAAAAAGTAGTTTTATGATAATTATAAAGTAGAAAATAATTTTTAAAATGATTTATCAGTGAATAGAATAATTTCATCATCAGAATACTATAATGACCTTTACAAGCCATTTCTACAACGCCGTATTTAAGGTAGATATTTGTGCCTTGGTGGTTAATATTAGTACGTCAGCCAGTAAAATTTTAAAGGTAAATTTTATTTCAATTGTTTATTCAATTGTTATAATTTCTTAACTGTTTAGTGTTTAATATCACATTCTACCTAAATGACTTGTAATTGGTACGTAATTTCTTACGATATATATCAGTTTTAAAAATTATGAAAAATATTGAGGAGGTAAAGTTTGAGCTTAGCTTATCTTCTGCATCTTGTACCACTGATCACTGATCATAGATACTTAATAATATTACAACCACAAACATGGTGGTTTAATTTACCTAATGACGAAGTACAAGTAGGAAAAAAGGCTCTAAATCTGGATATGTTAAGTCTTTCTGACTTTAGGTAAATTCAATTGAAGTAATTACTCTACGTTTGAGAAGAAGGTGGGTATAACAGAAACTTTAAGGGTTGTCAAATTTCATTCCTAGAGTAAACTGTAACGATTACATGAAGTCAAGTGGACTCGTGTACAATAGATTTGAGCAATTCAAAATATATCATGGTATGAGCCATGATCCATCATGGTCTTCTACCATGAACCTACCATATTTAAATAAAATATATCTTAATATTGTTTTTATCTGTAACTATTTAATATTTAAATTTTAAAAACATATAAACTTAGTGGCGGGCATAATGGTGCTATCAAAAGAGACATTGTTATTAATGTAATCAAATTTGATTTAAAAAAGATTCGTGATCCAAGGTACAAGAGTCCTTAACATTATATACATAAATTATATTAAACATATACATAATTATGTTAGAATTTCCATGTAAAATTTTAAAATTTGATCACAAACCACAAGTAAATAAATCATTTTGATTATTATCTTATTATTATTCTATTTGTTTGTATGTGAGCTAAGTGTGTAAGTGTGTGTGTGTGTGTGTGTGTGTGTGTGTTTGTGTGTGTTTGATGTGGGCACACAATATTTGTGAGTACCAAGCACCATTGTTGATGATATTTTATAATTCTATTATAAATGCTTATTTAGATATAAAATACCTATTTGTTTCGTGCAGGACCAAATTTAGCGCCAAGAGCGCAAATATTTTTAACTTCTATATTTTTCTATTATATTATTCTGAGTTTTCACACAATGATTGTGTCAATTATGTAATAAAATTGCCCAAATTATTTAAATATACAATAATATTACTTAAAAATAAAGATAATAGGTACTAATACAAAAATAATTAAATACTTGGGTAAAACTCGTATGAATAATATAATGGAAAAACATGTAACTTCTATAGATGTCGCTAAATTCGGCTCTGCACGCAGCGAATAACTATTCAAATGTGTTTGTTGTTTGTTTATGAAGTGAGGTGTGAAGAGATTTTAGTATAACTAATAAATGAAGCCAGCCATATTAAATGAATTTATTAAATACAAGAGTGATACCCAGCCGCTTCGCTGGGCTTAAAAGTAAAGATTGATAAAGATTTCTCTCGCTTATCTCCTTTCTATAACACTCGAAATAATGGTAAGGATTGTTTGACATAGGTAAAATATATGTATGGTTTTCTATTATTTTAAAGGTATAATTTTCCTGATTATACATTAAGTATATCAGAAAAGATGGCCGTGGAATATTTAATATTGACTATTTTTACAGAAATCTGTAATTTATGGTAATGTCAAATTAAATTTTTTTTTATTAATAAAACTTTATAAATTATATCTCATGTGTTATTCTGAAGTATGAGCTCTATTGCTGTACAGTTTCATTAAAAACCATTCGCTTGTTTTAGCGTGAAAGTGTAACAAACAAACAAACAAACATGTTTACTTTTACATTTATAATATCTAGAAATAGAGATTTATAAAAATATATACATTGACAAGTATTCTTAAAAACAAGTTTTCAACTATCTAAAATACTATCATAAAAAGAAAAAATCGTTACGACGGAACGACGTGCATCAAGCCAACTTTTTCATAAGACTGGAAAATATTAAGCCTTAATCAAATACGCAAATATAGTAGTTTAATTTTTAAAACATTATGTTTTTATACATTCATAAAAGTGCTAAAATCAAACAAAGTATTATAATAGACACAGGCAAAGAAAATCGTTCCAATTCGAATGCGTTATTAAAATGAAATAAAGGCTCCAAATATTATAACATATATACAAAAAAACGGGTATCAGAAATAAATCAACACCCCGCAATATCTGTTTCACATCAAAAATTATAACAAAATTCTTGCACAAAAACATTCGAATAATATCGATATAAAAATCTGTAGTTATTTATATATAAAAATTATAAAAATCATTTCATTTTCTAAATCTGATATATCGTATAGTAATACTAAAAAATTCAATTTTGTATTAGTTAAAGAATCGAATTTCATATGTGTCGACAAAACCACAAACATATTTTAGTCTACTATGTTTTTTGATGGATTATGTTCATTTACATATTCTTATATTTACATAACTAATATTCTTATTTACTTTTATGTGATTTCGTTGACATATAATATTTATCACCATTACTAATACCTAAATATTTCCAGTCAATGGATTACATTGCCGTATATTTTGAATTTTAAAAACAATGACTATTTTATTAATTTATATTATCGTAACGTAGGGGAAAGCAACCACAATCCTTTATTATACATAAGTACATACACACCAGTAGCGCAATAGACTTGATTCAACGTAAACCAATTCTTTAAATTTAGTATTTAATGGCACAATTAAAGATGAAAATTCCGAAACAAATTTATTTCAAAGGTTGTAGGACAGATTTTATTACCCATATAGGAAATAAGAAACAAGGCTAAGCTTTGAAACTGGCCCAGGCTTGTTCTAACATCGAAAGGAATTGTCGTTTCAAGCTTGGAAAGATATTGTTCTAATGACTAACGTATATGAACATATCTCGCTAACTCATTAGCCGTATTCAAACATCATTAGCCGTAGAATGTTTGATTTAGGACAGTTGTTGTCTTTGTATCCCTTCAAATGTTATGGAAGGGGGATAAGTGAGATCAAGAGAGGTGGAGGCTATAAAGTTGTGGTTTTTACTTTTAAGCCCAGTGAAGTGGGCGGGTATCAAGCAAGTTTAAAATATTTCTAATATCAAATCTGATTATCGAAATGCTATGCAATTAATTATTTTTAAATCTGATTATCGAAATGTTACACGAGGATATGTTATGCAAGTAATTTCACACATAAAGTAATTTTATCAACACATAAAAACAAAAACAAAGTTTATTGTAAAGTACGAGAAACATTAATTATATGAAAAACATTTGTACAGACATTTTCAATTCCCTTTATAGTCAACATAAATTTTATGCATTCATTTATTTTAACTAAAATAATGTACATACGGACGGTACGTTTACTTTTTAATTACCTAACCGTGGGCTGACTCTATTCGCACCGTGCGTGAGTTTTATTGGAAGCGTTTCCATTGTAACAATACACTACTTGCATTTATGACTTACATTAAAAATTTAATATTATTGTCTCTCAAATTTAAATAAATAATTATGATAATTTACATTTGAAAAATAATATTTTTGCAATTTAATTTCTTATTTTCACAATTTTTAATGCATTTTGTTTAATTAATTAGTGTTTTTTCAATAAATTTAATTTGACATTTTTTATAACATTAACATGTAAAGAATTGCAAATTAGTCATAACAGCCTACTTTAACGCCAAAATTTTTCACTGGGAGCGCTAGCTTCGATTTTATTGTCCCTTCCAAGACTACGCACACAACGAATTAAAAAGGAATGGTAAATTACTAAAGTATATTATACAAGATTATTCAGTAATAGGCTACCACTTATATGGTAGGTATATAATTTTTATGTGCTGACTTTAGAAGGGAGAAGAAAGTTGGGAAGGAAATAACTGCTACTTTCTTTCCTTTTTCCAAAATCACTTAGGATACCGTATTTAGTTACCATTATCTCTATTAAATTATGAATGTGATTTAACGGAGAGTGTTCTTAGCTATGTTTCAAGTGCGAGCTTAGAGTTTCGTTCTCGAAAAAACTAAAAAATTGACGATGATCTTCAAAATCGATTCAGTTTGAAAAAAGCATGACGTATAATTTTAACATATAAATAATTACTATGGAAATGAATAGTCAAATAAATCTGGCTCAATTCATTTTGAAAAGTGAAATTTCAATTAAAATATTTCAAAAAATTCCCCCAAAAAATGGACAGCTCTCTAAGTATCCTTTTCACCTCATCTGATATCCTTGACCATCACTTTGATAATAATTTAAGAAGGAGTGTTATAAGTTTAAAGTGTTTATCTATGCGTCTGTGTGTTTCTCAGTGGCATGGTTGCCCCTAAACGGTCGAACCGCTTTGATTGAGAAAATTTTATAGCTAAGTTTCCAAAAATCGATTTACAGGGAATCAATCTCATTTGTCGGGCGTTTTTTAAATTTTGTAAATTTTACTTGTCTTCAAGTAAATCATTTAATTTAACTTGTTAGGAAATTTTAGGCATATATGTTCATTTGTTTCTCAAATCTTGCTGAATTTGCTCTAAGGATGGCTCAGAAGTATCTAAACGTACTGTATACAATATACTATAATGTAATGTAGTAAGGTAATTTTAAATACTGGGTTAGAGGGTATATAATACAAAATGACTATATAGTGGCAATGACAAACATATTATATATATATATACTGTATAGATATGTAACTAAACTTATATAAATATATAAAACCAAGTACAAGGTCTTTCAATGATATTGTTATTATGTTTGTATTTGTGTTCCACTGTATTACACAAGCCACTGTATAGTGAGTGTGGCAGAAAACTAAGTTTCGCAAACACTATAATACCGTATCAATTTTTCCAAATTATTCAATTAGCATCTTAAAATCCAAACATTTAAGAGCGAGCAAAAAAGCATTGAAGAAAATTACATAAATTTAATTTTTAAGCAAATTAGAAGTTGTATTTTTAATTAAATATAGTTAATTACTAAAGAAAAAGTGTTGCTTGTTTTTGCTTAGTATATAGAAAATTTAATTTAATTTTCGCCATACCTTTATTTCGCCCTAGCTTAGGACATTGAGTTTTGGTAATTTTATAAGTGGTTTTTTTCGCCATAAAGTAATTAATAAACTCTTTACTCTTGCAGATTTTTTCACAAGACACTCTATATATACAAACATGTATAAGTATTATACAGTCATTGGATTATATCGAAAATTATTAGTAGCTAGAGAATATTGTTAATATTTTGTATCTAATCAATACACTACTGATAGAAATGTTTTCACTAGAATGTAATCTGTAAGTTTCTGTAGCAGATATAGCACGGGAGAACATTACAAAAATATATCTTGGATTTCATAATTTTTTTTTTTTTAATAACGATTAGATTTAATAGAAATAAAAAGTTGTATAAAAGTATTTTATAAAGAATAATTTTCGTAATTGAACTTCTTATCTCTTCGATATCTTTTGAGCCAATTTCAAAGTGTATTTTTAAACGACCTTCAAGCAATGGACAAATCTAAGAGTTTGACATCTCCATCCGAATAAACAAATTTGAAAATAAATTTTAGTTTATGTTTAAAATGAGACATTTTGGTATAAATACATCTTGAGAATAAATCATTTTTGGCACATAGTTTTTGTCAAGAAAGTACAGACATCCTACTAAACATGAGTTAATTCTGAGCAATTTTGTAAATAAACTTATTTTTATTTAAATTGTAAGAAAAAAGATCCGTATTGATGCCTAATTTTCCAAGCGTTTGAGGTAAAACTGGTGCTCAGTAGAAACGGTGGCTAATTGAGCACAAGCAGAGTGAAAGATATTATTTGAAGTTTTTTGTATATGATTGTATTTGATATTACCTTGTATTAAAGCATTGCAAATGTCATTAGGATAAGCGTAAATCATTAAGGGTGAAGAGTATTATACGTGGTTGAATTTATTTTTATATTGGAATTTTCCAACGAAGCACATGGGTAGCCGCTAGTAATATATGCAATAGGATAGTTTCAAAAGATGATAATCATTTGTTTTATTACAAAATCGATAAAGGAAGAAAATGTATTTTATACAATGCAAAATCGATATACAGGCTGTCTTTTTTAAGTTGACAAATGTAACTCGAAAAATAAGTTTTATCGATGAAAATACTTCAAGCAAAAAATGTCGGGTTTATAGGCACACATATTATACAGACCTTAAACTTGAACCAGGTTTTCAGGTTCAATGAAAAGTTTATTCTATTTCATACTTGGTAATAGAAAGACACTTTAAATTAGAAAGTTATTATTGATTAGAAGAGAAACATTTTTTGTTTGAAACATTTTTCTGCAAACCGCCCAGTTTAGGCAAAACCAGACGGAAAATTTTCACCCAAAAATTGTTTTTTCGTATGTTTTTTGCGGAATCTAGAAACTCTTCAAAAAAAATTTTCCAATACAAGTGTCTTGTTTTTCTATAAACCATTTTTGCTCAAATTGAATGAAGAAATGCGCAAAAAGCTATGATATGTAGCTTCTTGTAGTGTCTTATAGGGTATTTTTGCTATCAATTACTGTCTAAACTATTCGGTTTACAATAAAATGTTTCAAACAAAGTTTTTATGAACAACTTCTAATTTAATGTGTTCGTCTAATGTTTGCCAGTTATGAATTAGAGGAAGGTTTTAATTGAACCGGAAAACTTAAGTTGAATTTAATATCCGCACAAGATGTGTGCCTTTTAAATAAAATTTTTTCGTTTGAAGAATTTTCCTCGATGGAACTTTTTTTAGAGCTTCACGCATATGTCAAGTTAAAACAGACACTCTGTACATAGGTACTGTTAAAACAGGAATACTGATTACATTTTAACCATTATACTTTTGTATAATAAAGGAGTAACCAGTGGTGGATTTACACTAGGGGCAGTCGGGGCTAGTGCCCAGGGCGACAAATTTTCTAGGGCGGCAAAATTTGGAAAGTGAGAAAATATTTTCAATACAATATATAATTAACTTCTTTTAAATAAACATTTTATTTTTCAAGAATTATAATTTATGCATTATGTATCAAATCAAAATTTTATATATTATAATATAGGAAATTTAAGTGAAAACTATTAAAATAGTTTAATTAATTTATTTCCATAAAGGTTTGCAAAAATAAAATTTGATATTTTTATTTTCTGGGATTGATAAATTCCAGAAATATAGTTTTTTTGAAGAATTAAAAATATTTTCAAATTATCTATGTCTTTTTGATAACAGAAACTTTAATTGATCAATGAATTTTCCTAAAATTGCAGAATTATCCAATAACACTAATTAATTTAAATTTAAAAGAACAGTAATAAATAATATGTAATACATAATAAATTTTCTGCAATTAATTAGTTATCCTAATTTTTTTTAAATAAGATATCAAAACTATTAAAATAAAATTTCAGTCATAGGGCGGCATTTTCTTCAGTGCACCAGGGCGGCAGAAATTTAAATCCGGCCCTGGGAGTAACTAACATCCACGTGCATTTTATCAATGTAAAAATATAATCACATGTGAAATTCACATGATTATCCACAGTTACAATATAATAAATAAGATTGTCCATCCCTATTATACAAATAATTTATTCATGTCTACAAAACTATTTGCTAAAATGTATTATATTCATTGCAATTATGACTTCTAAAATGAATAATATAACTTCTAAAATAAAATTTAATAACTTAATATTAACAATTTTGCGTGGGATCTTAATACTACCACATTAACTTCAGATACGTTTAATATAAGAAAAGCATGATTTTGATTACTAATCTTCAAAGGACTAAACAAATCTTCATCAAGCAGAAGTGACTCAGAATATCAGAACTTTACCGACTAATTCAACCTACCATACCAAAAACAAATTTTTAATATAAAGATTTGAGAATTTTAAGCAGTTTTATCTTTTTTGAATTATTATATGTCATAAATATTATCAAAATCAAAACTCAACAATTTTCTCTTGCACAAAGAAAATATCGGGTGGATATGGTTTATGATAATATCTCCTTTTTTTTGTAATTGTGTCCCACGCAAGGGCCAAAAACTTCAGAACCAAACCAGCTCCTTTAAAGTCGACAAACTCAACCCAACCAACTCGTAATTACAACAATACAGAGTTATCAAAAATCAATATCAGATATGTTTGGGATTTATATTTTCGGATTTATTTTTTCCCTGGTCTATTTTTGCCGCCGCTATTATTTCCGGGTCTATTTTTCCATCTCTATTTTTTCCGATTAACATTTATTGAGCTAAAACTGTTTGTTTTCATGTATCCTACGACCTGTAAAAGTTGGACCGTAAATTTATAAGACATCCTGCTTTTAATCTAAAAAAAATAGGTAGCATGTTCTATTTAAAATAAAATCCACTTTTTATCTAAACCTCCTAATTCACTTCTCCAATTTTTAAATCAGTGGTGATAATACGACTGCTGTGAAATACTCTGGTAATAATAATAGTTATATAAACAAACGCATATTTATAGTTTATAATAATTTATATAAAATAATAGTGAAAGATGTGTGTAATAGTTTATGTATTCCGCATGCTTGACCCTGAGAGTGTTCAGCCAGGTCAATGGCATATTGATAATATACCTATAATATACACAAACATACAGTTTTACATTGCTAATATTGCTGCTTATATTCCATTCTATACATAAAAATGTATATCATAAATCAGTTCAAGTTTGTGTTTATTTAAATCAATTTTTACTTCCGATAATAAATATTTTTATAGAGTACTGATATATATTATTATCCATAAATGATTTTCTTAGTTCTGATGATATATAATAAATAATAAAAATGGTGCAGGTGCAAGGAAAACAAGCAAAGATGATTCACATTTTGATTCGTTAAAATCTGATCGTCTTTAAGATCGTCTCTCAAGTTAAGGTATTTCTATAGGAGTGAGAGAGAATACGATATGTTAGAAAGCGATAAAAGATATAGTTCTTTCAATAGTAGTTGTATCAATGTAGTAAATTTGTCGCTACAATGAATACTCTCCTAAATTGCACAATGTCACAAGACAGAAGTAAATTGTATAAGGCTGTTCTATACACATTTTTATTGGCGTGAAATCATTCTTTGATTGCCGTGAATCTTCATTATTTTTTTAAGAATCCATTTAAATATTCATTGGTGGATAAACAATTTATAAAGAAAAGCGCTTTTCCAGATAAGAATGGTTAAAGTTACAATTGAATTTGTTATAGGTTTGAGTTTGTTCATATTCTACCTGCTCCGGGTACTTTTATTTTTCGAAAATAATGTTAATTTTCACAATTTTCATTGTTCACATCCAAGTACAGTGGAGTAAGAAAAAGTACCTGAATTTATATTTAAACTTTTGTTCTATCTCTAACGGTTACAAAATGAGTCATACGGACCCAAAACCCAATTGACCTATGTTGCTCATTTACGAACTCGACCTCACTTTTTATGTTCTAAGCACGCTATAAAAATATCAGCTTAATATCTTTTTTCGTTTTTGGGCTATCGTGTTGACAGACAGACGGACAGAAACCGAAAATGGACTAATTAAGTGATTTTATGAACATCTGTACCAAAATTTTGTTGGTTGTATCAATATTTTTAAGCGTTACAAACTCAAGCGGGACTAAACTGAATATACTATGACATATTTCATATACACGTGGTATAAAAAAATACGCCTAGATTAATATTATATTGTAATTTCATAAAATTCTTAAGGAGGTCCTTTCGCTTTGGAGAAGAAAATTGTGCACTGGATGGAAGTAAATTGTGTATTTTTTTTTCTTGTAAATTAACATTGGCGGCGAAAATTCTTAATTCAATAAAATAAGTATTTGACTTCTTAAAAATGAAAGTATAGCAAGAAAATATTGTCTTAAATCAAGGTATTTACTTGCTGCTTTAAGAACACATTTTTCTGCTAGTACTTTTTTCAGTTTATTATTTATTTCTCAATAAATTTCGCGGTAACATATACATTTTAGTGCAAAAACAGAAAAATAAATATTCCCAAAAACTAATTTTCATTTTTTTTTAAATTTCATCTAAACGATAACTGGTAGTATAGTTCAAAAAAAGTTGATAGGGTGTTACTTTCTCGTAAGACTATTAACAAATGTTAACATTCTTAAACAATTTTTCCACAAAAATTTACACGGTAAGGTCTGATTGATACGATAGATAAAGACTTAAACTATTATTTTTCCTTGTAATCTAATATTTTTTAATTAACATGGAAGGTGAAAGGACCCTCTTAAGAAAAGTGGGTAAGAAATGCATCAACGATATTTAACAATATGAAACAAATATAAAAATGTGCTATTTAGTACTATTTAAGGTCAGTATTATTTCGGCTGGCTACGATTTTAGCACCAATTGTAATCTTGTTCAATTCAATAACTCCAAATAAAACAGGTGATCGAAAAAAAAACTGCTTATAAATTATATTGGATGTGATGTTTATATAAATAATATACATAGTTTACTTGAGAATATACTTATTTTTTAATCAAAATTGATTGAAAATTGAATATTATATTATATGATTTAAATTATCGAAATCAGTAGTTTATAAATAATGTATACCTACCTATCTATATAGATATAATTACTTCATCATAATCATATTGAAATTTATGTGAAACGTATTATCATACTTCTTGTGTACTACGTACTTATGAAAAAACAATAAGGATTGTATCTTTAATTTTATTAAATGCGTTTTATTTATGATTTAATTACTTTGAGACCTTTTAAAATACAATATTTTAAATTCATTTTTAACTCTTGACAAATAAGGAAAATTTTTTAATTCCCAGTTATTGTAATGGGTCTGAATGGGTTGTTGTAATGGGTTATTCTAATTTTCAAAAGATCTTTACGTTTCATGGTCAGGACAAGGCATTAACACCAATTTGAAGAAGAAGTATGTACGTGTGTGGAAATTTTTTTCCTAATCAATATCGCGTAACCAAAAAATGGTATCATTAAGGTGTCAATCGAAGCGTATTAATGGCAATATAATCCGAAAAGAACTTCATAACATTCGGTCAAGTCGTTTTCTTCGGTCGAGTTTTTTTAATTATTTTTTGCTGATCGATGACAATGTAGTCATCATCAGTAAGAATGAGCCAATCGTAATTGTTCTCCTGAGAGATATTACTCGTCGCTAATTTGGTGAAGATGAAACAATCAGGTTTACTAAATTTTGTATACAAATTTTAAATGTCAAAATTTTTCGATTATAATTGATGTTTTTTATAATACATTGGCGTAAATTATAAAGACAAATAGCTCGTCGAGCCTATCTTTTCCAAGAGAATTGGAAAAAATACACATATATCAGGAGTCGGACCCGGTTCTCTTGGATTCATAGCAAATACCTACCTTAACCAAGTGGGCCATACGTGCTCTAGGTACAATTTTTCAAATTTCTTATTTAGTTGTCAACATTAATTTATTTATTTTTTAATATTTGTTTACTAAATTTTTTTAAAATTCTATTTAATTTATATTAAAATGTCTTTATAGTATACACCATTGTATTGTAAAAAAGTTAAATATAACCAAAAGACTTTCAGGTTTAAAATTTTTATACAAAATTTAGTAAACAAACATGGTTATTTTGGCAAACAACAAATAAAATTTCGTTGAGTTGAAAAAAATTACACGTTGTGCCTAAAGCACGTATGTACAATTTACACAAAAATTTTCTAAGTCGATCTCGCTATTTAAAGCTTAATCTTAAATTGAATTTGTCATTTTAAAAGAATATATTTAATATTTTTCCTCTCACTTAATAAACAATTTTCTATATATATTTATGCAATTTTTATAATCAGAATAAACAAAGCGAATCGCTTTACATAATGTAGGTACATGCAAATAAATATTATGTTTATTATAAACAATAATAAATAAATAATTCATTTCTACAATTTTTTGAAAGTTGTAGGAGTTGTTTTAATCGAATGGACAAACCTTAAATTATGTTTAAATAACAATTGGACATACACTACAATTATTATTAAGGTTATTTGATTTATACGATATCCGTTGGTATCTCTCAAAAAATACCTTTATATTTTCTATGCATGCCTTGTTGTTAATTATTATCAGGTTAACCTACGATTTCTTTAAAATAAAAGAACGTTTTTGGTTTTCAAGAACTTTAATTGCGAAGCCTTACTTCATGCTCAAAGAATAAATAAATATGATCACCATTTTCTTTAAAAATGATGTTCACCACTCAAACCCACACCCACAAGCGTACTGCTCTCAGACTTCCTTATTTTTTTAACATTTAAATCTCGAAAACGGTGATATATATGTTAAAAATGGCAAGATGCAAAAAATGTATAGAACATAGTTAAAAAAAAAAAAAAAACTTTTACGATTTTCCAATCAAGTATTTGATCATAAACGCGATAATTTTTATTAATGACAAAATTTTAGACTAAAATCTCTGCTATATCTCAAAAACACTGATTAGTTAAAAAAATCTAGAGATAAAAATTGATTATGTTTTATTTTTTTTGTTTTCTTTATAAATAAAGACTCTTTTAGTATTCACTGCTCAATTAAATCAATTTACAATCAATTATTGTTTTATGATAGTCCCTTCTATATTCTAAAGTGACACCTACTAATTTAATGAATTTCATAGGTCTCTGAATTCATAAATATTTCTATTTTCCTAATTTGGTACAAAGCTTTTCCTTTTGTCTTGATAGGCTTAATTTACTGGCATAATATTCTGCTATCAATAACAGAACACCCTGTATAGGGTCTTGAATAAGAATCTTCATTTATCGTATCAAAGTTTAATTTTTTCATTACACAAAACGGAAATAAATTCGAACGCAGTCCTGTTAAAGGAGATGTTGGATCCATTTTAGAGATATTTTGAAGACTCTATACTTTGCATTATTAGTCGAATAAACTTAATAAATAGAAAGATAACAAATAAAATTCAGCGTCACAATATGCATATATAAGTTAATAATATATAAATATAGAAATTAAATATTAAATATTATATAATGATTTAAATAATAAAATAATAATAAAGCAAAAAAGTGAAAGATCACAACATCAACATTAAAATAAATTATGATTATTATAATATTTAAAATAAAAAAGTAAAAAAAATAAAAACGAAATATAATTTGTTATTATAATTTTAAAAAGAAAGTTTTTTTTACTACTTAATATAAAACTATCTATACGTATTATACTATAATAAAAATAATAATCATAACATTTATTATTACATATTATTTTAATTATGTAAATAAATTGTCGTTTTTTTATTATGATTATTATCTAATCGATTATTTTTTTATTAGATTTTCAGGGAAAATATTAAAACATTGTACGTATAACATATACGCACACTGTTATATCAAAGTTAAGGAAATGGAATGTATAAACCAGAATATTTTTAACCCCCGAACTAAAAAAAGGAGTTTTATACGTTTGACCGCTATGTGTGTGTGTCTGTGTGTTTGTGTGTTTGTCTGTCGGTGGAATCGTAGCGCCTGAACGGATGAACCGATTTTAATTTTTTTTTTTTTTTTGGTTACATTTGAAAGTTAATTTAACGGAGAGTGTTTTTAGCTATTTATAGGTTTCCGTACCCGAAACAACTAAAAAATTGACGATGATTTTCAAATTCGATTCAGTTTGGAAAAGGCATGCCATATAATTACTATGGAAATGAATGGTCAAATAAACCTGTCTCAATTCATTTCGAAAAGTGAAATGGTAAAATAATTAGGTAATTCAAAACAATAATTCAAAAGAACAAAGTCAACTCAAATATCTCAATTCCAATTAAAAAATTTCCAAAAATTTGTCCCAAAAAATGATAGATCTCTAAGTATCCTTTTCATCTCATTTAATTTTCTTGATCATCACTCTGATATTGATTTAAGAAGGAGTGTTTAAGAAGAATGGTGTATATATATCAACATACACTGATCAAAAAACATTTTATTAGTCAGCGGTTTTTTTTTTGGATTTCGCCGCATACTGCATACATGAAAAAAAAAGTTTTATCTTCATACAAAACTGAATGCAATGAAAAAACCATGTAACAATAAGTTCACAATAATTAATTTAAAAAAGTTTGTAAGAGAGATGAGTTGTAACTTTGCAAGACTAAATTGCATAGATACAAAATGAATTTGCTATGACGGTGCAGTGTCTTTTAAACCAATGCAAGCCCTTAACTTTAAAAAGTTTTTATAGTAAAAAAGTTTCATAGTGAATTAAATAAAACTTTTAAAATTTTACATCCAATATAAAATGTAGATCAAACACCAATAGCTGAAAAGAGTTTCAGAACAGTTTTGTATTTGAACATCTAAAGAGTCGGACAGATAAGTGTGTGATTTTGAAAACTCTGTTACCTATCAATTTTTCCAAATTATTTTTTACCACCTTAAACTATTAAAAAAAAGGAGTTAAGAAAATTACATAAATTATATTTTCAAAAAAATGTATATTTATAACAACATAAACGTTAAATTAAAAAAAAAATATTTTAAGAATATTTATTAAAACTAACTGATTCCAAGATTTGAGCCACCTATTATCAGTTTCGTTACTGCTGTCCTGATATTTTTCAAGTAAACTAAAAAAAAAAACCATAACGATAACGTTGATAACGATACAACTAAATTATAGCTTAATTTAACTTCATCTACTGCTTTCCATTAATTTTACTTTAAAATTTAATTTATGTTATATTGTTAAATGCTTTTTATACGTTTTAAGATCGTAAACAATTAATTTGGAAAAACTGATAGTTTTCGTTTTTACATTATTTTTAAATTCGCACACTTCACTGCTCCACCCTGTATAAAAAATTTATAAAATATCTTAATATTTGTAATAAGAACATCCTATTATATAATACATATAATGTAAATAGATGTATAAACAATAAAACTGTACTTTCTAACCGTTTTTACCTAATAATTTAATGTTATAAAACAAATGGTTCCGCTTCATTAATAAAACTACATAATATATACTTAATTCAGCAGTTATTATAAGGATTTTAAACAAAGTTTAATTACAACAAATGCATTTATTTATTAAATTTTTAATGTATCTAATCCTAATCCTTACTAATATTATAAATGCAAAAGTACTATATCTGTCCGTCTGTTTACCTGTTACTTTTCACGCCCAAATCACTGAATCAATTTTGAAATCTGGAATAGAAATAAATGAGGCCGGGGAAAAGGGTTGGGGCTGCCTTTTGTCGCAAAATTAAAACTAAAAGAGATTGAAATAGTGATAAACGTTTGTATAGATTATAACACATTAATGTTATAACAATTTCGTTTAGTATTCATAGATGTCGTTTATATCCAAATTAGAATATGATTTAAAAATTTCAAAGTTAAAAGTCATGGTTCATATTTTCAAGATATGAACAATTTACTATAATTACCCCTAAAGCTTCTCATAAGCTTGCAAGGTGTTGAATTATTTTTTTTTATGTATATGTCTATATACATAAACGGGCACCTTTTTAATTCATTGTTGGATAAAACATATTTTGCATTTATTACTCAATTATCTTCCTAATAGAATGATAAAAAGCGGTTATCCGCCTAATTGAATTGACCTTCTGGGGCGATCGAATACTTTCCAAGGGGTGTGAAAGAGAACGTGTTTCTCTTACCCTCAACAGTCATAAGGTACAAAAAGAGCAATTTGGCCATTGAATATGAGCATAAAGAGGATACAAAAACTCAAAAACTTTTTTTTTAATTCCATAAAAAATTATATAGAATAAAATGCGAAAATTTATCAAGCGTTTAAATCCCAAAACGGAAAATAAAGAAAATATATTAGAAAACTATTTACAAAATAGCAAATAGACTAAATGATATATAAAAGTGAGGATCATACTATCGCTTTACAAAAACAGCGTTAACTTTTTAAAAGTATTAAATTATAAGTAATTAAAAATGAACGGGAAAATTATTTATGGCCATTACAAAAACACATCGATATAATAAATAAAGTTGGGCGTGATAAATCTTTATATTCACATTTATGAAGAAAATAAAAAACAGTTCATTCTTAGAATTTTCACTCACAACAAATATATAAAATATATAGACAAATACCAACGGATAGAAGAATGGATTATTATTATCTATTTATCAGACTGGTAACTTAGCAATATTAGTCCAAGATTCAAAAATATCTAGTAATACACAATTTCAATTCTCTTTAATTAAGATTGACTCGACAAGCTTGTCGAGTCAATATGCTTTGACCTTAAAATTTGTATACAAAATTTAGTAAACAAACATAAAATATTTAATAAATAAGTAAATGTTGACAAGCAAAACAAAGTAAAAAAATTCGTTGAGTTGAAAAAATTATTAATTCTGTCAATAGCACGTGTAGTCCAATTGTTTAAGGTGCTTGGCGTGAATCCAAGAGACCCGAGTTCGACTCCTAGTATGGGTTTTTTTTAGATTCTCTTTTATTAATAATACAAGCTTTATTAACCCCTGTCCTATCCAGAAGTAGAAAATAATTTTTATGATAATGTAAAATCGAATATAAAAAACTGTAGGGTGTCTTTGTATGTACTGTACATTCACTCTTAAGATTAGTCAATTTAACATGTATCCATCGAGCATCCCATGCTTTTAACATTAAATTTAGATCATCATAAAAATTATTTTATACTTTTTAGTTCACATGTTAATGAAGCGTGTGTTTTGTCTTCATCAAATATATATCTTCCTTTCATTTCTACCAATCAATTACCTACATATCGTATTTTGAATTTCGTTATGACTGTCAGTTATGAAAGAAATATAACTTCTTTCATTGTATCATTGTATTAAGCCAAGAGGCGCTATAATACATAAGCGCTAAATCATGTTCGTAAGTGGTAAAAGATAAAGGAGAATTTATATAAGAACCAATATTCTTTATAAAATAACAAACAACTTATATCCGAAACATTTTTCCGTAAATTTTATAGATATGGAAGAAAATGAATTCAAAAATTTTGTTCCAGCTTATTTTCATGTAAGGTTTAACTTGAAGATTTTGCAAATAAATTATTTGTATTGTATTTTCGTATATACACGGACACAAGCGAAAATCCCCGTACATCGCCGAGTTTTTATACTTTTACCAACAGTTAACTATCTTCCTTTTGCATTAGGCATTGATTGGCCTAAAATTATCTTATATTTGGATAATATAAGATCATCAGTGATAATAGTAGACTTTGAGTATGAAATAGACATGTTGGATGTCATTGCAAGGCTTTTGATCTAGCAATAAAAACTTTGACTCCTTGACTAAAGTTATTTAATAAAAATCCATACATGTTTATCATTCTATTCGTATAAATTATATTGTTCCTTTATATACCTATCTCATTCTTCCAATCCATAATTACGTATCGTAAGAACGCATACTTTAAAAAAAAAAAAATACATTCTTATGCAAATTTTTTTCCTATATTTATGATAGAATCCGTTTGTTTCTTCTATTGTAAAATATTTTTATATAATAATAATGCATAATAATTTTAATCAGTCTGTGTTAATTGATAATAATATTTATGAGGGAAATTATTATTTAAGTAACATGATATATCTTCTTCATCAACAATACACGCATAATTTTTTTTCTTAATACATATATTGAGTGTTTTTTTTTAAGAGTAGAAAAGAGAAATACACGAAATGCAAATAATTTTTCTATGCTAATGGAGCTCGATTAAACCCGCACTCGCGTGATGAGCATTTTGCTCACGCTCGATTTAATAACTTTTATTTTTCAAATGGTGTATGAGATTGAAACTTTATCTCTTTTTTCTCTATTATCTCTCTATTTTCAACTTATTCACAGAAAAATATTAACTTTTCGGTTTTGTTCGTGTACTTTCGTTAGTTTAATATAAGTCGTACTCAGTAAATTATAAAAACTTAGGATAGAAATATGGTTAAAATTTTTTTTTTTTTTTTTTGGTATCCTAATATTCTATTATCAGTTCCTAAAGGAACTATAAATAGGTCTGATGAATAGATAACATGAACGGCAACTACCCAGTGATAGTCACCTAATCGAATTTATAGTATGTGAACTATAATTAAAACTATTTACGTAAATCTAAATCTTAAATCTAGAACACTTTGTCTATTTAGTCTATTTACTCTTTCACTATAAAATGGTTAAAATGAATTTAATTACTTAGATTCTGTCTCTGTTCTAATATTTTCACTAAATAAACATCATTCAATAATTTTGTAATCAAACTATTTTTAATTAGCTAGTGCATTAAAAAATTAATTTACACAAAATTAGGTAGAGGTTATGATTTGCAAAGTTAAAGAATATTTAATACGTAAAATATTTGACGCATGTGCAAAATCCGTAAGCAAATCTCTCATCACACGACTTAAGATTACCAAACAATTGGCCCGAGTACTAACGGGTTAAAGATTTTGCTAAAAACGCGTCTGTCCACTTCAAAGTCTATTGATTAATTGTACTGCCCTAACAAGACAATAACCTATTTAGTGTTTTCTAACCCTTTGTCTTGGGCATATTTTCAGCTTCGTGCAAAATTCATGATCTTTCTGTTACTGCTTCTATAGGCTTCTTAGAATATTGAGGATTGTACAGCAAGCAACTCCTTTTAGCTCCATTGCACTGCAATAATCCCCGTTGATAATTTTACTTTCAATTCGCGTATGCCAGCTGCACAATGGTAATGCACGGGAAGGTCTATCTTGTATTTCAGCATTTGCAGATAGTTTTATTTGCAATTATCTTGGGCCACGGACTTAGCGCAGCATGGCAATTTATACTGTTCTGCATCGTCTCGTGTTTCACGGAGATAATATCCACAATGACTAATTTATGTGAAATCAACCATTGTAGACTGTTATACTATGAGCTTATAATGAAATAAAAATTTTGATTTACTTATTTAAAGCATTAAAGTTATTTTCTGCCACCTTGTATTATTCATTCTGAGACTTTGATGAGAAATAAAACTGTCGATCTCAGGCGATTTTTGATACATCATCGAACATGCAATAAAATTGTTCATCAAGAAACAGTTTTATACTTATCGTGCTGTCAAACGGAAGGATCGAAAGTAACAGCATTTATTTTATAATTTTTTTTTAAAAAGTAACTATTCTATTTCTAGTTATCGATACAAATATTTATGTACATAATTTGTTCGTAACGATTATCATCACATGATATGTTCCGTTGCGTTGATTGTCACAAAGACAAGTCGTCATGTATTTATATGTAATTGAAGTACAATGTAACTGTTTTATAGACAAAACAAATGGACGAATTGCTTCCAGCATTTCTAATATTACACAACTCTCAGAGAAAGAAGTGTATATAAATAAATAAATACCAGCAAAATGGACATATAAATATTGTCGATTATTAGAAGTACTACCACACCCCATCAAACAACTTACGATGAAGAAAGAATATTGGAAAGAGTGTTTCAGGCTTTTAACCTAATAGAAAGGAATATTTTGAATATTGAAACTGATTTCTTTCCTCTTAGTACTCCATCTTCTTCTTTACGAAATTTGGTAGTCGTCCTTAAAGATTCTGTGAAAACTGGTTTTCATTGTTTTCGTGATTAATTTTGATGAAAATTTTAAAGAAAATTTAGAAAAAGTATGAAGGTTTTTCTTGTTTATTTCTTATGAAAAAGAAAATAAACTAATAGAATATAGATTATTAATTTTAAAATTAACTTAAACAAGTGAAAACATACAATTGACTGAGTTAATTGTTGAAATACCATGCATAGACAGTGTTGATTACTCTATCACATTACACCTACATACATGCCACATATACATAACTGATATTCCCATATAATACATACTATACAAAGTACGCCTAATTTGCGCACTCACAGGTAAACAGTGATTTTTACGAAAAAATGTTTGAAACAAAAGTTGGTTATTTTTTTATAAGGAATATTTTTTACATTTAAACTTTTGTTCTATCTATAACGGTTTACAAGATGGGTCCTACAACGCTTTCTTTATCTCAACTCATCCTCCTTTTTGTTTGAACATTATTTAAGGTTTATCCACCTGCTTTAGAAAACTTAATGTAACTCGGTCCAAAAAGCTTGCGTAAGAATACATAAACGCAGTTATTTGAAATTTCAGAAAAGTCTGATTATTTTAAAAAAGAGTGGCAAGTGTATATATTTTATTAGATAAAATATCTCTTACACTTATACACAAAGCCATATCATACTGGAACATTCTGTACATTTATTATATTACCTGTTAGTTATTATAAAAAACTATTAAATAATGCCCGCTACTTGATTACTTATTCTTGAATAGCTTGGCCTATCTAGTATAATAAACATACGATAACTATATAATATAAGTATAGCTGATATAGGCAGCCGATAGTTTATTGCAGAGTATAATTGAATTTTTAAAACAAAAAATGGTCTAGAAATTATTATAAAAACCGTTTATTTAACAGGATATTATCAATATTTATTTTATTAATTTACATTATAATCTAATCAATAGTTTGATTTTAATCGAACTTTATTCATCAGAAAACTTTTTTTTTCTTATTTACATTAAGGGCCAAAATAAGACATTGAAACCTAGACAAAAAATAGAACTAATTATGCAACCCGTTTATAGTTTTTTTTCGATTTTGTGAGAAAAAATCATAAAAACTTTATAACTGAGTTATCAATTTCGATGAAAGTTTACTTTGAAAATAAAATGAAGAATTCTATTGGGACACGACAAAACTAGATTCAAAAACTATAATTTCAACAAGCAAGTGAAAATAAACAATGGATTGAGTTAACTGTTGAAATACCCTGTATGGAAAATGTTGAATATCAATGTTTGCATTGTTTTTAATAAATTAGAGGGGTTTAAAAATCGTTTGTGGCAATCTGTCGCCCTCATTTAGTTTTCGAAAATCTTTCGAAGTATGTTATAAACTAATTTTTTTTTCGTTTTTCAAAACATTTACAAGACTCACTAGTTGAAGATACCTACAAATTTTCAACGCTCTACCTTTTATAGTTTTGGAGAAAGTGGATTCCAAAGTTTTGTCATAATTTGCATCCTCACGAAAAAACAATAATATTTACAAAAAATGTTTCTAATAAAAGTTGTTTATTTTTTTATAAAGAACTTTTACATCTAAACTTTTGTTCTATACCTTACGATTTAAAAGATCGGTCCTTTGTATTTATGATCCAATTAACCTATGTTGCTCATTTACGAACTTAAAGCCAATTTTTATGACCTGACGCTATAAACTTAAATTTTATATCGATATCTCGGAAATAACGATAAAACGGAAATGGATTAATTAGGTGATTTTATGAACATCTATACCAAAATTTTGTTAGTACCTACTATCAATGTTTCTAAGCGTTACAAACTTGAGACAAAATTTAATATACTTTGATATATTTCATTTCTTTGTAGATGATTGAGATTTGTAGAACTAACTTTGCCAAACTGTAATATAGGTAATACATATAGCATCAGTTTCAAATTCAACTTAAATCTGTGAAAAAATCGAATGATAAAAATAAAAATTTAGTTAACAATTTATAAATTTAGTACCACAAAGGGTAATGAAAGTTTTTAAAAACCACCGAATCTAGTAAAAATTTGAAGACAGAATACGATATTCTACTAATAATAATTTGTATATGATTTATTTTATAACGTTCTTTCTGTTTCACGTGAGAAAATTCGTTAAATCTACGCAGCTTCTGCTTAATATTTTCATCAATATAGATGTTATGAATTGAGATTTGAAAAGATGATCAATAAATAAGTACAATATAACCAGGAACTAAACCGATTCTATTTTCTAATAAAACACAACTATTTAATAGATATTGGAAATAATCAATCCGTAATTCAAATGGCATTCAACCTCCATACAGAATCTTTGTATCTACGTTGTGGCATATTATCCACATTTTTATTTCGAATGCATTTCAAGTCTGGAATTTTGGATAGGGTTGCTCTCAAAATCGTGGTATTAGAAAATTATTTCCTTCTCCCATAATAGAGAAAAAATATTCCTACGTGATTATTCAAAAGCCACATATATTTCTTATTAGAATCACATACACTTTTCTATAAACCTTATTGATGGCGAGTCAAGGTGCTCTGAGCGAATGAAATCATTTTTTAATGGGTGAATTATGAAATAGAACATAAAGATCAGCATAAGGTTTTCGGATAGCAAATGGTAAAAGAATTGAAAGAAAGATCTGATTTTTTAACGAAACATGGCTATTTTCGCGTTTTTTAGAAATTTAGCATATTTTTCGCCTGTCTTCGTCGCTAGCATATTTTTGTGCCTTCTACGTTTTAGCCGTTTTATATAGAGGTAAAAAGAAATTTGATAAAATTAATTTGCAAATATCGATTACATAATCAATGTAGGTATAAAAATAAAAATTATAACAAGTGAACATTGCTCTCATTAAATATTATTATTGATTGTTATTGAAAATTTCTATGGGCAATTTAGTTTAATATTATAATAAAGGTAACACAACAATAGTTCAATAAAATAAATAAATATTTTGTGGCGATTATTATTCATGTGATCGAATTGTTGTGTTATGTTCATTTGATAGCTCTTTGTTAGAAAACTAAACTAACGAAACTAATTATTCGCTTTAATTTGTTTCAGAACAACATTATGCTGCAGCGGATTCAAACAGTTCTACTCCGACCAAATCATTCGTCCCGTGTAAAGTGTGTGGCGATAAAGCTTCAGGATATCATTACGGTGTTACTTCCTGTGAGGGATGCAAGGTATTATTTCTTGTTATTAATAGTATTCAAAATCAATTTTATTCAATTTTGTTTTTTTTTTTCTAGGGTTTCTTTCGCAGAAGTATACAGAAACAGATCGAATATAGATGTTTACGTGACGGCAAATGTTTAGTGATCAGATTAAATAGGAATCGGTGTCAATATTGTCGTTTTAAAAAGTGTTTAGCGGTGGGAATGTCAAGGGATTGTAAGTAAATTTTGTCCTTATTTTTCAAAAGTATTTTCTAAAAAATTAATGCGAAATTCAGCAAATTAACGCAAAATAATGAATATCATCTTCTCACTTAATCTATGTCTAAACTCGTGTTTTTTTCATAGAAAAAAAAAACAAAATCATACCTGTACCTGTCTACCTGTCCGCCTGTCACATATTACTATCTTTCAGTCTACTGGAATTATAGTAACGGCAAAAATTTCGACTTCGAATCAATCCATCTTAGCGTAGGAAGTTTGGAATTTGGATTTTTCATGTTTTTAGAAATAATGAAATCTCATCTTCTTAGTGAAGAAAAGGAATCAGGCTCGGAATCTAACGGAAGATACGTATAGCTGAGCACTCAATCCTCAGCGTCGTCTATTTCAAAAACGGTTCGACGCCTAAAAAAAGGTTTCTTTCGAAATTTGTAGAAAATTTCATCCTCTACAACTTTTATAATAAATGAAAACACGATTGAAAGCAAAGGAAACGAGATATTCTCAAAAAACTGATTTTTGCGACCTTTCACCTTGAATATCTAAGGACGTGCAGATGATTGAACTCTAGATGCATTTAATAAATTGTGGAAACATAATTATTAAGCAGTATCAATTAGCATGCAGTTATCTGCACTTCCACCATATTTATCAGTACTTCCTTGTTTGAGAGAAACAAAGTTTGAATGCTGGAACAATTGAATTTTTTAGCAATCTTTTTGGAGAGAGTTCACTTATAAAGTTTGCAGTCAAACCTAAACAAAAAATCCAAGGTCCTTAAATTTTCTCAACATAGACGTTCTGTTGCATCATACAGTCCTAATCTACTGACGCCGTTGTGCCTTCTACTAATCTCTTAAAAATTTTTATCCGCCAAGCCAATAAAAGCTAAAATAACATGCAAATCAAATCTTGCACTCTTATCGAAACACAGCAAGATTTGTTATAAAAAAAATAATTAGCAATTAATTAATTTTGAGAATATAAAATTCAATAATATTTTTTAGCCGTGAGATACGGAAGAGTACCAAAACGATCCCGAGAACGTAGCTCAGACGAAATGTCGCGTGTGACAACAACCGATGCTGATCAATCCGATGCTGAAACAAAACAATTAGCTGTGTATGATATAATATTAAGTGTGTCACAAGCACATCATGCAAATTGTGGTTACACTGAAGAGCAAACACGTGGACTAATACAAAAACCGTTAACATTACCACCGCCTGTATCACCGAAGGGACAAGACGTTGCCACATCAACAGCTGAATCAATGGAATATGAACGAATATGGCTTTGGCAACAATTTGCATCACAAATTACACCTAGTGTACAACGAGTTGTGGAATTTGCAAAACGTGTACCTGGCTTTTGTGAATTGAGTCAAGATGATCAATTAATTTTGATAAAAGTAGGATTTTTTGAAATATGGTTAACGCATGTTTCAAGGCTCACTAGTGATACAATACTCATGTTTGACGACGGGGTATCCGTTACACGAGAACAAATTGAACTCATGTACGATGTAAGTGAAATTTTTTTATCATAACATTAACAATTCTTTTTCTTTCATATTTGTAGCAAATTTCTTATTTATCTGTGATTTAAAATTTTTAGTGCCGCAATAGTGACAATACTCCAGTTAAATAAACTATAAAAGTCGATACGAATGAAAAGAAATAGTTAGATCCGATCTTTTCCTACCTATCACAATAACTTTTTTAATATAGATTTTATATTGAAGGAAATACTAGCCATAATCGTATTCTTAAACTTAAAAAAAAGAACCTTGCTCCTACATATGATGACGAATCCACTTGTATGATGATGAATCCACGATTTGAAATCCACTTTCTGAGAGTAATTGGTTATTAGCGTAACCAAAGTAATATATGCGAGATGATAACCATGGATCTCCTTGACCTTATTAGACCAAAAAGAAATAAGCATCACCAGGTCGTTCAATTACTCCCCCTGCAATACAAAAAAAAAGGGAAAACTAACAATATTCAATTTAAAAATACTTTTTTTACATGGCCGCTTTCTAAGTGCCTGTCTATTGAAAGATGAACTTAACCCGCAACGGGATGTCAAAAATTATTCGAAATTGAACCCAAACTTCGTATTTTCTACGAAAAAAGTACGGGAACTGAAGTTGAAGCAGGCTCTAGGCCATGAATGAAAAGGATACGTTTTACGTATTTCTGGTGGAAATGACAAACAAGGTTTCCCCATGAAATAAGATGTTTTAACAAATGGTCGAGTTAGTTTGTTACTTTCAAAGGGCCATTCCTGTTACCGACCAAGACGTTAGCCGAAGCCCCTTAAATATTTAACTACAAATCCAACTATTATGAACTATGAATATTTATTACTAGTACATACAGGGCCATATTTACTTGTGGAACCACTTTTTTATTTAAAAAATTAGAAACATGCCAGATTTTGATGGTAGGAATGCTCCTAAACCCCCCCCCCTATTTTCTACAAAAGATGTTTAACAGAATAATTAATGTCATTAACTGTTTTATGTCAAGCAGCTTTTAGTCTTTCCTTGCCTGTGTTAGGTTAAGTGATGCAAACCCATTCAATTTTTATACTAATTGATTGTTTATTTTTATTTAGATCGATTTCGTGTCAACTTTATTTCATTTTACGGGATCTTTCAACGCTTTAGCACTAAATGATACAGAATTAGGATTGTTCAGTGCCGTTGTGTTGTTAACAGCAGATAGGCCTGGCGTAACTGATGTCAAATCAATTGAACACAATCAAGACAGGCTGATTGAAGCTTTAAAAGTACAGGTAATAAGCATGATATATTCATTATCAAAAATAATAAATGAGAGTTCAAGAATTTTTCGTAATAAATTATGATTTTTGCCCCAATTTCCTTGACCAATTTTCATACTATGTAAATACGTATTTCGACTATCGAGATTAATATGAATTAGCCATAAATAGCGTATGTTATTCATTGCTATAATTGCAGATGTTACCAAATTAGCAATGAGTAACATACGCTATTTATAGCTAATTCATGCTGATGGTGACTACTTGGTAATCGAAATACGTATTTATATAATACAAAAATTAATCTAGGAAATTGGGGCAAAAATTGAAATTTAATATACAGGATGTTTCAGAATTATGTATCACTATTTTACAACAATATTCTCTAGCATTTAATGAACAAACAAAACATTATATTTCTTGGGGTCAAAATAGCCCTAAGTAAAAATCAAAATTTTGTTATGTAATTCTGAAAGATCCATAATAAAATACAATCATAAAACTGGTATAATAAAAGTTTTTTTTTTAAAGGTTGGACGTAATCACGCAAATGAACCACAATTGTTTTCAAGTTTATTAATGAAATTACCTGAACTACGTAATTTGGGTGCAAAACATTCAGCTCACTTGGATTGGTTTCGAATAAACTGGGTGAAATTGAAACTACCACCATTGTTTGCTGAAATATTTGATATTCCGAAATGTGAAGATGATTTACAGTGACGGAATTAATAAATAACAACATGAAAAAAAATGATGTTCTTAGTTCACTATGTACAATACAGCAGTATTTTGGTTTTGAAAAATGAAAATATTGTTTTTCAATAATTTTCTCTCTTTTTAAGAAAATCAGAAAAATTTTTTTAAAAATAAAATAAACTTAGTTTTATATAAATACGTTCAAATCGATAGTCCTGGGACGAACTGAAACCTCATAACTATACAATGCGTGACAATATTATATTACAAAATAGGGATTTTTAACTTAAAACTAAAAACTATATTTTAGTAACTCTTTACTTATTTAGTACTTACATAATTGTTTTAAGCTAATAAATGTTTGCAAGTATAAAGAATGACCCGTAATCACAGTATTCACATAGCACAGTGATATAGACAAACAAATTTTATGCAGAAAAGTTCATAGAAGTTTTTTGATTCAATGAACCACTAGCGCTCTTTTTCTAATAACCTATGGATACTAAGAGTCTCTTATGAAAACGGAGGCGTGGGTGGCCACGTAATATTAATAATAATAATGGGGTTTAGCCTCCGTTTGTCAGACCACGTCTATAACAGAGGCCACCCACATCATTATTTTTAATATTTGGTGGCCACATAATAATGACTTAATAAGCCATATATACTTAAGCAGTTAATACGTGTAAATTCTTATTATTAATTAACGATTATTTCACTAATAATGTTAATTTTAAGGAGTTTCTACATCACTTTATTATTCAAATGTGATAACTATTAATAACCTCAAGAAATAGCCTGATTTTTTAAGTATGTTATAAACATACGTTCACTTCAAATTGCCACCGAGCACAGCTCTAAACCTTAAACCACTGGTCAAAATATCTTAAAAAATATCTAAAATTCATATATTAGTGGAAAATATAAAAGAAATTTAGAAAACCAATAATCAGGACCGTCTTTCCAAAGGATGAAAGGATGCGTAGACGTAAGATCTATGGTGGCGCCAGCCTATCGCCTACCTGTACCTGTACCTACATACACACCTACCTAATCAATCTGTTTCTTTTGAAAAGAATTTAATAAACATCCATTATATCTATGCGCCTCATGCAGCTCGATAAAATTTTTGCACCTCGGCGTAAAATATGATTAAAACGGCCCTGACAATGGTACTTCAATAGACCGGTAAAATATTATAATTATATTATTATTATTACTCAAAACAAATTTATGAAAAGATGATTGATTGACGTTTCACTCAATTCAAAAATATTTCAGGGTGTATAATAATTATCAGAGTGTGCGGGTCAGTTCCGGGTGTCACAGCTATTCGCCATGGGAACTGGTTCTAGCGCTGTCTGGTGGTAGAAAATAGAAGCTGTCTATGACAAGTCAAATTTCAACAGAAATAAGAAATAAATCACATCACATAGTTTAAATAATTTTTTTTATTTATTTCACTCATTATCAAAATATAAATAAATAATTCAATCATAGCCATGCATAAAGACTTGTCATAGACAGCTTCTATTTTCTACCACTAGACAGCGCTAGAATCAGTTCCCATGGCGAGTTCAAATTTTAATTTTATGCTCCTACGTTTTTGTCAAACAAAATAACTTTCCACTAGCACGTACTCAATTGATTATTTTTACTCATAACTCTTATTTTATAAATCACAATCCGTTCCCAGTAAACATTTTTCATTTTTATATGATGGTTATGTCATATGATAGATGTCTCTTGTATTGTTCCCACTTTTTTGCATAAGAACATGATGTAAATATGTTAAACGAGGCCAGAAGAAAGAAAAACTTTTTGTAAGTTTGGCATGTGGACATTTATTTATATTGAGCACTTTTTGCTGTACGTAAAAGCCCAATTTTTTCCGTAATATTTATACATAAAAAACTGGGAACTGGTCATATTTCTATGACATAATTATGTATTACATAAATATAATAATTTTTCACTAGGCAAGGTTCCTAAATCTTTTTGTCATTCATTTATTGTTAGCATTGTTTAGTAATGTCTAATAATGTATTACTGTTACATAATATAGTTTTTACTTGTGAATTTACAAATCATTAATTAATTAATTAATTAATTATGCACGCTTAACCTGTGATCTCGACATTCATTTATTAAAAATTTAAAAAAAAAAAAATTAACAATCAAACATATTATATTAAAGAAAAAAGTTAGTTAAGCAGTGCCATTTTGTTCAATTATTCATATTCATCACATTTTAAATTTAGGAATATTTATTTTAAAGTTAAAATCACTTTACTTTGCTTACAATGTTTAGGAAATGAGCGCAAGCCACTTAAAAGTATTTATATTTTGTAGTCACTAAATTTATTTAAATATATTGTAAACAATTTTAGGTTGTTCGTTTAAAGATCGAAATGTATAGGTGAATGATATTTGCTAAAATACCTGTATTATCGATTGAGCGTTGTAGAAACAATCAAAAGTGTTAGTCAAGCATTTTATAAGTTAAAATTGGTGCCATTAAAATATTAAAAATGAAAAAGTTAAGACATTAACTACCATCAAAAGTCTGCCCTTAACTACGGAAGCCTAAATGGCTGACAATCAATTTATGAGAAAGTGGCGTTACATAATACCACAAGTCACAAGTGCACTTGTTGAAAGTGAACTAGTGACTTTTTAAAAGATGGTTTTATACTTGTGGGTAGTAAACATTTAAAAAATAAGCTAGTGTAGCGCCACTTTCTCATAAATTGATTGTGAGCCATTCAGGCTTCCGTATTTAACTGATAGTAATTAATATTGCCAAATTGAACTAATACATTGTTCTGATTGAATCCGACACATTCACAAAATTCACTCAAATATTTTTTCATTTTCGCCATTAAATGTCCTGAAAAAGAGACAAAAATCAATTTTTGACAATAGAACTTTATTTTAATAGCATCAATTTTATTATAAAGAGACACAGCCTTTCTAAACTATCATATAGATCAAATAAATACATCATTAAGCAATTCGATTGAAAATTTTCACACATGTATTAACAAGACGACACAATATGGTCTCTAAATTTTAGATTTATGCTAAATTTATATCCGTATTTATAAAATAACCAATGAAAAAAATTCGTTTTGCGATTTTCAAACTTACATTGCTATCGTTTGTAAAACAATATTCGATTTTTAGAAAAATGACAATCATTACAAAAAAAAAATATATATATAAATTGGGATATTTTATGTAAAATACGGCTATAAATTATGTTGGTCTAAGTACCCGTGGCAAGTTTTCTTTTGTCATAAATCTTCCTCAATATTTTAGCTAAATTAATGAGTAAATGTACTCAAAAATAAAAAATCGTTAATTTTTCGAATCTTACATTGACGCTTTGTACAGACGGATGGTAGAAACTTCGAACCAAATTTTATTTTTTGAGTAAGTTTATTAATAATTTACTTCAAATATTCAGGTTAGTCTTTAAACTTGCCGTAAAGTCTTAGATTGTATGTAAAAATCTAGTGCAGCACTGCCAAGGTACTATAAATAAATATATTTAAAAAATACACGTGATATAAAAAGAGGAAGAAATTGAAATAAGAATAATGCTCTCTGAATTTTACTAAAAACCTTGCTCAAAATGTTCAACATGAAAATTAATGTATGTCTTCGTAAAGAGATGTTGCTTGAGATTTATGATGAGTACACCTGAATTTTATATTAAATAAAGATAAAAATTATAATTAAACTTGGGAAATCAAATTAAATTTTACCAAGTCGTAATTTGGTGTAGTTTTAAAAATTTTATTCTTCTTTCAAATTTTAGAAGTGCACCTATTATGAAATATTTAGGAAGTGGAAGTGATCTCAGCTTAGGAATTTAACCTCTTTCTAATTAAGAGTAAGGAAAAAAATTTTCCCAAAGTTTAGTAAATTATTAATTTTACACCCTTTTTGAGTTGAAAATTAATTTTAGTCTTCTAAATAATGTATATTAGGGTTGTCACCTATTTTGATAAAAAATTACGCAATATTTAAACTTGAAAAAAATGAATATTACATTCAAGTGCATAATATTTTGTTAAAAAAATCCGTTTCATGCCTTAATCTATCAATCCTTGTTTATTGTCAGTGACATTTCGTTTATCGGTGTTAACAAATTGTAACTAAATTAAATATGTAATTTTGGCGCCGCCATGTGGGCGCGAATAAAAGGAAATTCACTCTGATCATTTTTTCATAGCGCGTTTAAAGAAGTATAACTTTTAAAGTTCAAATTCTTTTCATTCAAACAAAACGAATCGGATTTCTTAATACGCAAATCAAACAGTTCATGAAATTACCCTAAATTTGAATAAATCATTAAAACCCTAATATATATTATTATATTACAAACAATGAAGTTGAGATAAGTTTCATGAATTCAGTAAGAACAATTTCATCATGAGAGCACGATACATACAACGTACATTTTATGAAGTTTTACGTCAAGCACAGAGGATAGAGGAGTCGATTCTCTAACTTAAATATCTTACCATTTCCACCTACTGATCGTTAGCCCATTATGAATTGAAATTTCCATTATTCTTTTTGCCTGCCTTTTTTGAGAATAGTTTGGTAATAAAGAAATTTGAAGGTTTAATTGTGGCTCGAGTGTCAAATTTGTGGATTTTTTTTAAATACCGTATATGTTAATAGAAATTTATTAAAAATGGGATATGTGACAGACAAAAAAAAATCTCGAAAATCGAAAAATTTGATTTGCATAAATTCAACACTCGAATCACGATTAAAACCACAATTTTCTTTATTACAAAACTTATCTTAATTAATCCTCAAAAATAATAAATGAAATTTCGCTTCGTTATAGGTAGACGGTCTAATATTCGGAATATAATATGCCTTTTAATGCGAGTCGACCCAGAACTGTAGATATAATCTCAACTTAAAAGAAATCGCTGCCCATTTGAATAAAATCAAACAGTAAAAACTATGATAATCAAAACGTACTATTCGACAATCGAATAAAAAGAAAACAGTTATTGTATTTTGTAAATATTATAAAAAATAACGAATGCACTTTAACAAATCGCTGTATGTAGTATGTATTTAATCTCTGATATACTCGATCATATATATGTAAGTAATATCGCTTATTCGACACGATAAAAGAAAATTTTAATAAAAAACATATCAGTTCAGTACATTAATAAGATGACATATAATTAATTATATAATATAATAACAAAAATAAGATAATATTTATATATTATATTATACAAGAAAATAATATAAATGAAAATATTTCTTTAAAAAAGAAAATAAAAAAATGTAAAATGAATATAATGAATATAATGAATAGAGTTTGTACATATTTTTTTATATTTAAAAAAAAATTCTTGTTAATTTTATAATAATTATAATATGTTATATATTTTGTCTTTATTAACTATAACATTGATTTATTATTTCGGTACGTATGGATTTCTTTTTCTAACAGATATTCATTTCTACTTAGAACTTTACTTAGTATATTTTGAGACTATACTGCGCCAACATCGTCATGCATAAAGTTTATGCCTAAATACAAGCCATCATGCTACCCATCACGGCTTATCTTTACCTTATATGAACGAACAACATTGCAATAGACATTTTCATTTTAAAAAGTGATTTTTTGTATCGGACAATTTGTTAAAAAACTATTGTGATAAAATGAATAACAAATATCGTGTACAAACAATAATGAATCGTAATTGAAATGAAAAGATCTATTGAGAAAATGACATTATCTATCATAGTAGTTAAAAGTCATTTGCGTCGGCGTAAACAGGCTAGATCAATACCGTTTTGAAATTATATAAACCGTTTGTTTGAAATTTTTTATATTGTACGTCAAAACGATTTACAAAGTCTATAAACTCAATATTTTGATTAATTTATGGGTAAATTTGCTCGAAAAAATTTATCGTTAATCACGTGATATTTGTAGACCATCGCTCTGATGTCATATTGGGTCGATCTCGTTCCGTTTTTGTACGCATATTTTGTCAGAGCGCAATTAAGTCACGATCATTTTGAACATAGAAAGTTCAAAATCATTTAACATTAAAAATAAAAATAAGTGCATACGTATCGAATGAAGTCAATGTTATACCTGTTGTTTTATTATAAAAATATTTTATCACAAGGAATATTATAAAACTATACTTTTAAAACTGTTATCAAATTTTATAACACGTATTTAGTTTGTCTTTCCCTTTTATGACGTATTTGCAAATAAAGCTATGACTCCATTTCGATGATATAAAACGTTAAACGCTAGCTTATAGAGATGATTGTTGCATAAGACATTTAACGCCAGCTAGATGTGAAATCAACCAAGAAGAAATTTATTATCTTAATATAATCTTATCATCTGTATACATTATGTTTGAATTAAGTTTTACGCCAGGTATTCCGATAACATCCGAGTCTTTTTTCAAAATTAAGTTTATCAAATTCAACGATAGGCAAATAATGGTTTCTATATTGCCGTTTGTCATCGGAATGGAATCTTAACTTAAGAATAATAATTATTTTTCTATATGACATAATTCATTAAACATAACATTTGCAAATATAAGTTAATTTAATAATATTTATTTTTTTTACCAATCGACCCGTTATTTGTTGTATACTTGGTGATTGGAAATACATAGATAAATTAGTTATTAATAGTTTAAACGTCTTTTTTGGTTGTATATTTCTTTATTAAAACATTTTCAGTTAGTCCTTGTAACAGAAAAATCAAAAATGAATGATTTCACTTTAGAAAGAAGCTTAATACTTAATATTTTGTTAGATTGTTTTAAAAATTTGATCACTGAATGAAGGGAACATCTATTTAAGCAAATTGACTGAGAAGCTAAACGTAAACAAAAGATGTGATCCCAAAATAAATGTAAGAGGTTACACAAATGTGATATTCTGTAACATTTGCGTTACGTAATGGTACTTTAATTAAAATAATAGATCTCAGTAAATTAATTTACTAAAATCGATGAAAAAATGAAGTATTGTATACAGTAATTGATTGACAACTTGACTGATTTTGCATATTTGAAATATTTTCGAATTTATCATTCTTTCTTTTCTCAATTTTTGGCAAAACGAAAACCGAACAAATTTATTTCACTTTTATTCTGTTAATCTAAATCCTCTTTGTGCAAATTATGGTGATATAAATTTTTCTGTGAATAACTTTTTATAATTTTATGGTACTTAAAATCTGATACTTATTCAGTTCTACTGATGGAACAGAGTTAGCATTATAAGAACGCTTGCATATTTTTTTAGTTCTGATTTTGTTCAAAATCAGTATGCAAACATAAATACCGCATACTGGAAAGGTCCCTAAGCATTCGACACTCAAAATATTCAGTAGAAGACTGCCGGTCTTGAATATAGCCTCAAGCGAGAAAAGCTATGTAAGTTCTGACGATATTTGTCAGTCGTATATTACCTCGCTCTAGCTGCAGTAAATTCATTCTCTGCCGTGTAATCATGAACGTTCAATATACTACCAAAACCAAAATTTTTGTCTGTTTGAACCGTTTTATGTAGTATTAATTAGGCTACTTGGTGCACAGAGCCGTAAATTCACCCACCGCTGACATTTATGAATGAGCTAAACACTGTTATATGACAAACCTAAAGTTCTAATGAAAGGCAGTGTTTGCAAACCAAATCAAATCTATCATTTCCATACCCTTCTTCTAGTATGTCCACAGGTTTTGAGCAAAATTGGAATGCGTCGACACCATAGAATAAATAATATAATCTATCTCAGTATCAACACCATGCCGACACTGAGAAAGGCCTGCATTGCATTGAGTTGGTTCGTTCATGATTTTGCCCTTAGTTTATCTCAATGTCACGTGGTCTTATTCTTTTTAAGTACTGATTAGTGTATTTTTAATTCATTTTTCAATTTCAAAGTTATTTTAAATTAATTAAATCATTCATGAAGATAAAATTTTTATTTGAACACAATGAATAATGTTACTGTAAACTTGTAATTCAGTTGTTTGCCACCAGAATACGTATCGCTTTTCTTGTTTCGTCTATTGGCATAAATCAAAAGGTAAAAAGAACACAATCATAAAACAATCAATTGAATAATTTATAAAAAAAAATGATATTTAAAATGAGAACATTGTGTAATTATCAGAATACATTGATTATCCACCAAAGTACAAAATGAAAATTAATTTAACATTAATTGTATCTTTAAAATAATACAAAAATATATATATGGGCAGTGGTGTGCTTAATTATATAACAATATACTTTTTATTATTATGTAAGCAGATGAGCTTAATAATATAAATAATATCAAAAATATCAACTATAATAGGGGCTATTTATATAGAGGTAAATAATGTTTATAATACGCGTAGATATTAAAACTATTATCATTTCTTATTGAAAGTTATTTTCTCTCGTGAATTTTAATGTAAAATAAACTAAAGATTTTATGTTAGAGAAATCTTACAGGAAAACATTCTTAAAAGCTTTAACATAGCCAACCTAAATACCAAATCAAACTATCATTCTTGATAGGATAGTGTAAATCAGGCTTTATATGACGAAACGTATACGTATACGACATACGTATACGTATGTTACAAATATTTTACGTACCTAAATATTTTTCTAAAAGACCTTAAAAGCCATATTTATACAATAACTAAGGTCATTTTATGTATTATTTACGCCACTATCGTTACAAGACGTTCATACTAAAAAATTGTAAAATGATGAGTTACACACATGACCTAAATATTACATAAAGATAGCATTGCTTAAATAAAGATGAGGATCTGATTTCGTCAGTTCAATTGTGGTAGAGCCTTGCATTAAATTAATATGGATTCATGACACACAATTGTTGAGAAACACAGAGTAGAAATTGTTCCATTTTAGAAATTACATAAAATTTTTAGTATAGACAATCTGTTTGACGACAATGCATCGAAAATTAAAGAAACTTTTGAAAAATTTTCGTAAAAGAGTGACTTGATATTAATTAAACGTATTTATTAATAATTTATTGTTTGGAAAATCGGTAGTACTTAAAACGAAAACCTTTTTTGTGACTAATAGATTTTAGGAACGTTTTTCATCCTGACATCATCTCTATAAATATTTAAAAAATATTTCACATTTACATAAATAAATCACAATTCGCATTTAAAGAAGACTTTTTAGATAATTAATAATTATAAAGTAATTGTAAAAAAAATTATGCCATAAATACTTTTTTAATAAACAATTTAGACGCACTAAGTAAGAAATGATTAAAATTAATAACATTTATGTAATAATACGTGTCATTTTTGAAAAAAATGTATTCTTATTTGTAGAAGCAAATTTAATCACAAAATTTACTTTGTTTTATAAGTAGAATTATTTTTAAGGTAGAAATTTTTACAAATACTTTTTCCACGTTTTAGTAAAACGTATGTACAAAAAAACAATAACAACACATATGGTAGCAGCACCACCAGCGACGTAAAAGCTACGAAGAAATTAATTTCTGTCGACAAATATTTGGTACATAACAAACATGTTATAGTATTGAAAGAGTATAAACTGTCTTGTAGAATATTTAAATTTCAATAGTCATTTCCGACCTTCCGGAATAATAGCCTTAGCATAGACTAAATAGTGAAAGCGCTGGCCTTTCTTTTATCTTTACTTTAAAATTGTATTATATCGACTAAAATCAACATTCTCGTAGCTTTTTTCGTCATAGGATGTACCACTCAACACATCTGACAAGAATTACAAAAAATTGACATTCAAAATAATAATAAATTCAGCTCCTATTTGCTATATTTTGATTAAAATAATATTTGTACTTAATAATAAATAATTTAGTAATTTTTTTAATGTACATACAAAATACAAACAAAAAAAAACTATATTTCTTTCTATTCACATTTCTTAAATTACCGAAATATCTTTATTTTTTCAAATGCAAAGTTACTATTTTTTATTTAAAATAAATACAACGTACACTACAGTTCAATAATACAAGTTGCATATCTTACATTTTAAAATAACAATATTTTTGTACAAATTATTACAAGTAGTGATCGCTTAATATAATTTTATATGGAATTTTTCTATTGAGATATTTATGTAATTTATGAAATGAAAAAACAAGTCTATAATAATTCCTTGCCATAGTTGGTAGCTAAGCCCAATTTTTAAAGAGGTTTAATAAAAAAAAAAGACATTTCTATGTACCTTATATATTTCACTTTGTAAATAATCTAATATGCAATACTATAATAATATATTTATAATATAATTTTAAAAATTGAGCTACGATGAATATTTTATAGATTTTTTTTATTGTTATATATTAATCAAAGTTTTTTCTTTATATGCAATCAACCTTCCCACTGCCTCAGCTGCTTTTGTTAGTCGAATATTTTTTGGATGAAAATCAGACGAAGGTAGCGTTGTATATGTAGAGGATTTGAAAGTAATTGTAGCAAAACGTGAATTATAAATTAAAATTATAAACGCATTTAAAATTTTTTAATTAAAAATTTGACTATTGTTTTGAATTGTATACACTTTTCTTTAAATTTTATGAAAATTAATTTTAATCACTGTTAAAGTCATATTGTAATTTTTCCACTATAATGACCAGGATGGTATTGATCACACCTTTGATTAAAGTCCTTGAGATCGTGTTGAAATTAATCGGTATGAACAAAAAGTAATTCTAATAGATATTAAAAATGTTTCCCTATAAAAATTGTTAATTAGGACACAATACAAAAATTAAAATGTTATTTTTCCATTTCAACTCATTAGCAATTTACAAATTAAATTTCCGATAATATAAAATTCATTTGAAGAAAATCCGCTCGATAATTTGTAATTCAATCCAAATAAAACGAATTTTGTGGATATTTTTACGTTTTCTTAGTTCCATGTGTTCTTCTATGTTTATTTCGGTTAAAGAGACTTGAACTAATTGATAAGAAAGTAATAAATGTCGAACGATTATATATCAGTAAAATAAACTTCGAAGCGAGTAAATGTTGATTTTTATTTCGAATATTCTAAACGGGAGATTGAGGACCATCCTTCCGATATTTTATTTCATTTGTGACATTTAGCATGATTCGAGCGTTATCTTTATATTTCCGATTCGTTTCAAAATTAATTTTCATAATTACAAATGTATTAATAATATTTTGAACTCCCAAGTTTATAAAGCTGTAAATTAATTATATTTTTTACTTAATATTTAACATAAATCAGTTTTTTTAATGTTTTTGACGCATTGAATGTTAAATTTTGTATCGTAACTGAGGGGGTCATGAAAATCATATTTTAATTTTCAAGTGCAAAATTTTATATATAAATTTGTGATTTTCGACTTTAAATGTAAACTTTTCATGATCATGTTCAAAATGTGATCTTAAGCTAACTCGAATGTAAGCTAACAGCTAACTCCAATTATACATTTTTTTACGAAAATCGGATACAGCTCATATATGAATTTTCTCGAAGGATGGATGATGGATGCTTAGAAGAATATACTTAATAATGGTTTTGATGTTTTAAGATCATAAGTCGAACACGATTAATTGAAAATTGTGATTGGAAAGATCATAAGTCGAACACGATTAATTCAGGTGTAATTAACATTGCTAAAAGAAATTTTGATTAATATTTAGCTGTGAATATTTTTGTCACAATATCAATTGTTTATAAAATACTATTAATACATTTAGGGTGCATTTGAGTTAAGATGGAAACTCGCAAGTCGAAGTGTCGATAATAAAAAATGTCATTTTAAGGTAAATAAAAAACACTGAGTAAAATAAAACACAATACGTCGCTTGAAAAGTTTCAAACGTCAAACTCAAATCTCAAATGCATTCTACCTGCAGACTTCTAATACAAATTTATTAGAAGTCTGTGGTTACCCATCAATCATCTGTACAATCTAGAATTCTTTTGAATGTGATTTTACAAAAAAAAGTGTGTACATGTGTGTATTTTCTTATTTTTCACATATTTTCTCACTGTTCCATAAAAAATTTTTATGTTACACACGAAATGTTTATAACGCTGTATATTTGTGAAAAAAATGCACAGTATTTTTGATTTTTGAAAAAGATACTAAATCCTATTTTATAGAAAAGTATTATGGAAAAAAAAATATTGACAAAAAAAGTATATAAACTATATATACAATTTAAAACTAAATTAAAAAATATATCAGAAAATATTTGCTCAGTTTTCAGAGAATAAATAAATTTAAAAAAAAATATATTATATATATTAATAATTTTATATATTTGTTTAAAGTTTTTCCATTTGTGTGTTTTTCTTTATATTTTTACTTATTATTATTGTTTGTAACTTTTTTTTTGATAATTATTTAATATAAGTAATATATTTTACATAGATATATTAATTATTAATTAATTCAATAAGACTTTATATTCGTAAAAATACAATTTTTTTGTTATTATTCACAAATCTTTTTTTTTTTTTGATAATTTTTTTGTTTATTGTTCTTTGTATAAGAATCTGTTCCTTACCAACCCCTTAATCTTTCTTCGGTACTTGTAGATTTTATTCAGAGTATAATATATTGCTGGAATAAATATGGGGTTGTAAAATATATTTGGAATGTTGTTTTATTTTACCCGATTTTAAAATCTATTTTTATCAATTTTTAGAGAAGGGTTTTAAATTCACAATTATGTTGGTAAGTAAAGAGAGTATATACTTACTAGATTTGAAAAGATTTATTGATGAGACTCCTTTCAATAGATAATTCACGGATTTTTGTAAGGGTTGCTTTCAAAAAAAAATTTCAACATAGGTTTACGAATTCCTAGCACCGGAAATACCCGTTTCTGGAAGAGGTCAAAAGGGCTTTTCAAACGTCAAGAAAGAAAAAATCGACTTACTGAAGATGGTGAATCCTCGAAGTAGTTAACAAATGCTATTGATGAGCTTTAAAATCGAATGCAACTTTTATAGTAAGCATTTTTTGATTTTACCATCGCTTCCACCATATTTAATATACATATATTTTTTTAGTTTTAAATTAAAAGTTTTAATAAATAATACTTTTAAGGAGCAAGCTATTATTGTACTCAAAAGTAGAAAATAAATTTTTCGATGAGTCACTCATACACGATTATTTGTAAAAGTAGGAGGAGAAAAGATTTTACAAATAGTCGTGTGAGTGACTCATAGAAAAAAATATTTTCTATACTTTTAACTTTACAGTTGGTCATATACGAGTCTGCTTCCGTAATCCGTGTTTATAATGTAAGGAAATAGCTATTAGGGGTTTTATATTCAATGATATTTACACAGCCCCGTTCTATCTTTTTATGAAGTGCACTGTCTAAAGCCATGTAAATGTCAATCACAGTCTGTATTTAATACAAATCTGTGATTTCCACAAAAATTTTAACTAAGGAATGTAAGGATTATAATTTGTGCAAATTGATCTTATTGGACTAAAGATGGCGCCATTGTCTTAGTCTCTTTCTCAAAGCATACTTGAACAACATTGTTTACAATTACAAATACCTAGCGTTTATATATACCTAAGGCTGCCTAATTTTTATTGAGTTAAATCTATTGTCTTTAAGTAGGTGCATTAAATATCAATTAATTAATCTATAATGAATTTAAACCTAAATAGAAGCCAATCAAAACAAATTGATTTGTGGAAAGCATTTTAAACTTTCGTAGGGATGCATATGGTTCTAAAATGCATACAGTTTCGTTAAATTACGAAAGACTAGAAGCATGCATATTTTTGTGTTAAATCACAATTTATTTGAAATTTCAAAAATTTGTAGTTCAATCAATTTTCATTAAAACAAGGAAAACTCTGTTTAAAGAAATAAAAAATATATATAATGATTTATTTTAACATGTAGGTACACGTCGTTCTCAAAATATAGATTATGTTCTCTCTCAACAATGATGAAATAATGGATAATATTTTAGCCAAATTTAAAGGGTTGCTTTTACTAATTTTAAACTTTTATAAATAAAATAAAGTAAAAAAGAAATGTTCATTATGAGTCTATTGATGTTGAATGATGTGTATTGTGACGTAGTTTTTGTCAGTTTCCGTATGGAATCTTTTATAATTTGAAAAATCAATGAAATAATAGTTTGAAAACAATTGGATTTTATTCACAGACAAAAACGAATCGAGTTTTATCAATGAAAGTGCATAATTTTGTATGGTGTTGCCATCTACAATCACAACTATAAACATAAATCGACTGAATTTTTATAAAATATAAAATTTGTGTTAGAATACTAAATTAACACACGGAATAAGACATAAATTTAATAATTTTTTGTATATAATATTTATAATAATTTGATTTAGTTTAATAAAATAAAATAATAACAAATGTCTTAACAAGAATACTGGAAAATAAATCCACGAATCTAAATTAACACATTATTTTATTTAACAGTATTATTGTGACAGCCAACAAGCTGCAACATGTCAGATATATAAATGGCGGAGTAGATGTTCACTGCCATCGGGAATTGATAAAAACGCGAATAATTCATTGTTTAATTAAAGTTTAACAATTGTTTTGTGTTGATTAAAAGTGTTTTTTAATAAAAATATAATTAAATAATTGATTTTATATTAAAATCATGAAAATAATGTAGTATTTAATTAGTGTAAGTGTATGAAGCCACCCTTGGTTGGTGTGGCTCAACGATTTGGATATTTTGGGAATGATCCCAAATCATGGGTGCTCAGCAAACTAAGGATCGAGCTGTAACAACGGGATCACATTCTATACGAACAACAAGGAATAAACCTCGTGTACCAAAAGATGGACGAACATTGGGCTCAAACATATTTACTGAACATAGTGGTAAGTTTTTTTTTCTTTCTAAAATTTGAATGATTCATCCATACTTTATTTGAATATATTAAATTTTTATAATATTTGTGAAAATTAATATGACCTCGAACTGTAAATATTTTATTCTTGGAAAATAATATCGTCTAGAAGTTGAAATTACGGTGCATCTTATACCGCTTTCTATATGGTATGTATCAATTGACAACCGACTGTCAATGTACCGCTATCTTATGTTTGTTCTACTTTGATCTTGTTTTTATTTTATAAAATCAAACATCTCCATAATAATATTTCAATTTATGAAGAATTGTTGGTATTCGATTATTCATTGTACAAAGTTGTTTATTTACAACAGACTAGTTTCATTTCCTGTAACTTTTTTCCTTCCAAACTTTGAAATTTACCTTTTTGATTAGAAATTATACTTATTTGGAACATTTAATAAATTATATTATTCAGAACCGTTCATCGCTTTAATACAATTTTATTTTTAACAAAAATAAAAATATTTTAATCACTTGTTGTGAAGAAAATCAATATTGAGGGGGTAACTATACAATTATTAGGGTTTCTTAACCCTCCTTTTACTACACATAAGTTTTTCTTGTGTCGTATTTTTTTTTAAATGGAAGTGGTCCACTAGCATCTGTCATGTTATATAAAAGTTTTTATAAAAATTGGTTTTAATCAACTTTTGTCGTTAGTCATTTTTCAAGATCAAAGATAACATTTAATTTGTAACCTTCAAAATTTGTTACATACAATTACTTAAAATATAAGAATTAAAAGTTTATAAAAATATGATGTTATGCCCCTTGGAAATTTTTGTATCGTAATTCATTAACAATCAAAATTCGGTGAAAATTCACTTCATTCCTTTTGATTTTTAACTGATTATAAGCTAATGCACCTAGTTTCAAAAATTAAATACCAAATTGAAAATCGTTCAGATCGAAATTTTTTACAACTATACAGTTTTCGAAAAATTGTTAGTACCTAGGTATAAACATATTTTTATACAAAATTTTTAATATTTTATAAATTTTTATTTTATTTTTTTGAAATAAAATTTGAAAATAGTGTGAAAAGTGGACGATTTCTTCAACTATCTAATTTGAATTTGCAATTTGTGTCAAGCTCTTCTCCGTATAAATAATTAGGCACTTAATTTAAAAAAAACCAATTTGAAATTTATTTATGTTTTTAAACCAATTTTAAAAACTAACAATTGATTGAGTTAATTGTTAAATACCCTTATAGAAAGTGTTGAATGTCAGTGCTTGCAATATTTTTTTTTATAAATTAGAAGAGTTTAAAAATCCAACACAATTATATTTTTTTTGTTTTCGAAAATCTTCGAGAATCATTTTTGTTTTTCGAGAATGTTTCACAATGACAATAGTTGAAGGTACCTGCAACTTTCAACTCGAATCTTTTATAATTTGAAGAAAATGGATAACAAAGTTTTACCCTAATTTGCGCCCTCAAAAGTTGTTTAAAACTGGCGAGAAAAAATAGTAATTTTAATAATTCTCATAAGAACTCATGTCGTCAAACTTGCATAATTTTCTTTTCAGACAATCTTTTAAAAAACTTAATTATAATTTCTTAATATAAGAACAATTTAAAAAAATTTAAGTTATAGGTTTTTTTTTTTCTCTAGCGCCTCAATAACCTTAAGCAAGTAATCAAAAGAAAACTTTTTCATTTATTAAGACTTTTTGAAACCTGTATATCTATATATATATAAATAAATACAGGATATTCCAAGACCTCCCGTCCACTTTTTCTAATTACAATTCCAAAAATACACTTAAGTAAACTTGCATTTCTTCTTTTAGTAAAGTGACCCAAATTAGATATATATTTAACTCCTGGCCGCCACCGGAAGCAGTATTCAGCTGAATCGGTGTCGTCTAACGCTCAATAAAATTCATATAATCGACTAACTTATGATTAAATTTTGTTTATCAAATTCGTAATAATAATCTCTTTTACAATAAAAAAAGTAACTCAGGTCTTAAATATTTAGTGCGAGACACAAACTGAGTTCTGAGATTGTAATTAGGGAAAAAATTAAACATTATATCCATTACGATTTATTTCGAATTTTAGAATGAAAAGTTAACGAGGTTTGGGATATTCCTTACAGTCAAACCTGGATAAGCGAAAGTTGAAGGAACCGCAATCTCATTTTCGCTTATGGAATGTTTTTACTAAATGAAGTTTTTCGTTTATACGGGAACAGGAATCGTTTATCCCATCTATAAAAGTTTTAGACAAAAATAATGAATTACTTCCACAAAATTGAAGAGTGGGCCATAATATCTGCAAACCGTTTTATTATAAATTTTAATTCCTATATCCATGGAGTGAGAGAAATATGTTGAGTTCAATGTGTATAAGAAAGATATACCTACTATTATATTTTTAGACCCTGTTTATATGGAATATATATCAAGGTATATTAAGTTTAGTCCCAAGTTTGTAACGCTTAAAAATATTGATGCTACGAACAAAATTTTGGTACATATATGGTATATTTGGTATAGTGAAAACGTACGTTTTGGTATAGTGAAAACGTACGTTATCTTTGACGCTCATGTGATCAAAACCTTATTGGCATAATATTCTTTATATAAATAAGTTAAAACTCGTGGGTTTTTAAATCTATTTACTATTTTTATACAATTTTTGAGCATGCTACTTTATTTTTAGGGAGCCAGATTGTCTTAGAAATTTTAGATAAGAGACTTTTATTTATTTTTTATTTTATTAAATTTAATAAATGGTGTATTAATCGATTTCCTAGATTTAATCTGGGTTTCCAGGCACTCCATTAATTATTAAGAATTATAAAATATAGGTTTTAATCTAAAACAAATAAATTATGATTTGTTTACTATCAAAATAATGAATGTTTATATAAAATTTGTACAAATGCTGATAAATGATAAAATTGTAAGTCATTTAGTTTATCATTACTATTATTCATAAATAATCAAAAATTGCAAGGCCATTTTATATTTAAAATTTATATTTTATGTTGCTTTGCATCGATTTTGATTCAAATCCCTCTATATTATAAATGTGAAAGTAAGGATGTATGTTTGTTTGTTACGCTTTGACGCAAAAACTAGCGAATGGATTTGAATGAAACTACAACAATATAGCTCATACATCAGAATAACACATGATCTATAATTTATAAAAATATATTTAAAAACAAGTGAATACAAACAATTGAGTTAATTTTTGAAATACCATGCATAGACAGTGTTGATGCGCAATCGTTTGTCGTCACGTAAATAACAAAAGATATTCACTTTTAAATCGATACACACACAACTGATAATCCTATATTAATACATACTATAAAATTTGCACATAATTAACGCCCTCGTGGGTAAACAGTGATGTTTACAAAAAAATGTTTCAAACAAAAGTTTTTTATTTTTTTATAAGGAACATTTTTTACATTTAAACTTTTGTTCTATCTCTAACGGTTTACAAGATGGGTCCTACGGACCCAAGACCCAATTGATCTATGATGCTCATTTACGAACTTGACTTCACTTTTTACGTCCTGAGTACGCTGTAAAAATTTCAGCTCGAGGACGTAAATAGTGAGGTCAAGTTCGTAAATGAGCAACATATGTCAATTGGGTCTTGGATCCATAGGACTCATCTTGTAAACCGTTAGAGATAGAACACAAGTTTAAACATAAAAAATATTCCTTATAGAAAAATAACCAACTTTTGTTTGAAACATAACATTTTTTCGTAAACATCACTGTTTACCCGTGAGAGACATGTATGTATGTGTAATGTGAAAGAGTAATCAACACAGTCTATACATGGTATTTCAACAATTAACACAGTCAATTGTTTGTTTTCACTTGTTTATTGTAATAATTCAGAATACTGCTCCTACTTGTTTATTCCAGATTTTTTGTACAAAAATCGAATAACCTTTTAAAAAACGGTTATTTTCTTTGCTTATGATTTATTTATAGACTTGAAAAAATATTTTTATTATTTCTTTACCATTTATAGATAGTTTTTGATAATTAAAAAAATGATTATAATTTTTTGTTTTAAGAATAATTTACGATCAAGTTTTAAATAAATTTATGTTTCTACAACTAATAAAATTTATATTTCTATGAAATATTGAATATTATTTGTAAAAAAATTTTATTTTTGTGAATATTTTTCTTACTGTAGAGATTCTGAGAAGCATGTACAAAAAATTTATGTCTAAACAATTCTAAGAGATAGAAAATTTAAAGTTTATAAATAATTTAGTAGTTATGTAACATTCACAGAATGTATGTTGTAATTACGTTAATAGTTCAGGGAATAAAAGAGCGTCCTTGGGGATATTTTGTTGAATTTCTTGATATTTGATCAAATATGTTACCTGTACAACATAACCAGCTGGTTGTAGTAATTTTAATTTGTTAAATTTTTATTTTAGTTTTGTTCGTTTAAATAATTTTTTTTTACTTGGAAAATTTTTAAGAAATAATTTTCGGAATCTTTACGTTCTACATATTTAAGTTTTATGTTTTAAAATTGATAAACATTTTTGTCGATTAATCTATTTTCAATTCAAGCTGGTTTGGCTATTAAACCACTTTTCTTAATAATTTAATGTAATTAAAATATATTGTTAATCTACTTAATTTGTCAAAAAATAAAAAAATAAAAAAAATAAAATAAAATTTTCAATCGATTATGAAGCGCGAGGCCGATAAAGTATAAATACAACCGGCCAAGTGTGAGTCGGACTTGCACATGATGGGTTACGTGCTTTTTTTCTTATGCAAAAGTATTTAATAACAAGTGAAAACAAACAATTGATTGAGTTAGTTGTTTAAATACCATGTATAGACAGTGTTGATTACTCTGTCACATTACACATACATACATGTCAAAAATATATAACTGATATTCCCATATAATACATACCTCACAATTTCCGCATAATTTGCGCGCTCACGAGTAAATAGTGATATTTACGAAAAAATGTTTTAAAAAAAAGTTGGTTATATTTTTATAAGAAATATTTTTTACATTTAAACTTTTGTTCTATTTCTATCTCTAACGGTTTACAAGATGGATCCTACGGACCTAAGACCCAATTGACCTATGTTGCTCATTTACGAACTTGACATCACCTTTTACATCTTAAGCACGCTCTAAAAATTTCAGATTTTCTTTTCGTTTTTGAGTAACCGTGATGACAGACAGACAAACGACAGAAGACAGACAGAAAACCGGAAATGGACTAATTAGGTGATTTTATGAACACGTATACCAAAATTTTGTTCATAGTATCAATATTTTTAAGCGTTACAAACTTGGGACTAAACTTAGTATACTTTGGTATATTTCATAAACATGGTATAAAAAGTACATAGTGTTATATCTTGGACGATAGTACAGAATTCTTTATGAGCGTGTTAGAATATTCCATTTTGAAATATCTATAGAGATCGCTAAATAGAAGAATCTATTGGTTGGTCGTTGCGCAATTTTTTTAATCGGGTATCGTTTATGGATCAATGTTTTATAATTATTGCGAGAATTGGTTGATTGTGTATGCTTTTTAAGAATGTGTACGTTTTTATACCATGTGTATGAAATATATACAAGGTATATTAAGTTTAGTCCTAAATTTGTATTTGCTAAAAGTATTGATACTACCATCAAAATTTTGGTATAGGTGTTCATAGAATCACCTATTAGTTCCATTTCCGGTTGGCTGTCCGTCAATACGATAACTCAAAAACGAAAAGAAATATCAAGGTGAAATTTTTATAGCGTACTCAGGACGTAAAAAGTGAGGTTGAGTTCGTAAATGAGCAATGTAGGTCAATTGAGTCTTGGGTCCGTAAGACCCATCTTGTAAACCGTTAGAGATAGAACAATAGTTTAAATGTATATTCCTTATAAAAAATTATACAACTTTTGTTTAAAACATTTTTTTTGTAAACATCACTGTTTACTCATGAGGGCGCTAATTAGGTGAAAATTATAGTATGTATTAATATGGGAATATCAGTTATGTGTGTGTGGCTATTTAAAAGTAGATATCTTTTTTTATTTACGTGACGTTAAAAGACAAACGATTGCGTCATCAACACTGTCTATACATGGTATTTCAACAATTAATTCAGTCAATTGTTTGTTTCACTTGTTCGTCATTATATTTGTTATGAATGGCTAGATTTTATAAAATTATTGAACTATACACTTTGAATTGATTAAATAATGAACATCTGTTTATTGATAAGGAATATATAAAAAATTCATTATATTATAATACACCAAGAGCCAAGCCAAATTTTGATCGTAAGCTAGATTTCTGTCATTAATATATACCAATACAGTATTCACTATCACTTTACGTTTTACATTTCATGACAGCAAATGGTGACTTTGAGACCTATACCATCTTTCATATAACTAAAATGCGATCGTTTAAGAATATCTGGCGTCTTCTTAAAATATCCCAGAATTTTTGAGAGGTGGATATGAATTTGAGAAATTAAACTTGAAATTTTGCGAGTGGCTTCCTTTTGACGAGTCTACCAAACTTTCTCTCTGCGACTTTTCGTTTTCAAAAGAATTGCGTTTTCAAATGAGCATGATAACGTCCTGTTTAAGCTATCGGTTTGAAAAAACGCAGCAGGGAATTTGTCGGACACTATGACCACTTGATAACATTAATAATAGCTTATTTGAAAACGCAACAATTTCGACAAAAGTCGTAGGACAGTTTGATAGACTCTCCAAAAGTAAGCTACACTCGCGAAGTTTCAGGCATGTATTAATCATTTAACAAAAAAGTAACTATTTTTACAATGTTTCATTGAATATTGGCCTAACTTGACAGTTTTCAATGATGAAAGAAGTCTAATTTATGGGATTAACACACGATTGATCGATAAACAGCTGATAATTTCTCTAGTTCGCGATTATTCTACTATTTTTCTAGAACTACCAACATTTAGGCAGAAAATCTGGAAATATGGAAGTAAACATGCATAAACTTATTGTTGTTCGGGCCAATCTAGGAAAAAGAGCGGGTATTTCAGTATACAAAACGGACATGGGACAGAACAAACGGGTATGTTCTCTTAAATCAACTTAAAAAGTAGCGGACGTCTGGTAACCCTAGCCAGAAATCCAACTTATGATAAAAATTTGTGCAGACTTGGCTCTGGGGATATAACATAGCTCAATAATCAATTTTAACGTAACATGTGTGTGTATGTGTTGATTGTATGTATATGTACACGATTTAAATAAAAATCTATACATGTTATTACATACATACCTACCTACATTCATGTAATAACCCTATCCTTGTTGAAACTTTCAAATGACAACACTGACCAAGGATATGTAGATTCATTGACCTCGTAAACAATATCAATAATAGATATAAATATATTCAGTTTAGTTATTATTTTTGTAGAAAATTTATTTTTAGGTTATCATTCATTTATTATTTGAAGCTTATTTATAACAATTTTTGATTAGCTATTTTTAGTAGTTTAAATTTAAATATCATCATTTTATGGTATTTTAAAATTTATTTATTACTTTTCATATTTGTCCCTTGTTAATGGTTCAAATGGAAAAGTGCTGTAGTTCAGATTTTTTATTAATTTAAAATAATTTGGAAAGGACCATTAAGCCATTCAAGCCTTAAACTATTTTGTATTGCAATACATTTTATAAAAATTATTTAAAAAATATTTTAAATTATTTCTTCTGAAAAAAAGTTATGTTAAGAATATTAGCACCGTGCGTGAGTTTTATTGGAGGCGTTTCCATGGTAACGACACACTACTTTAATTATAGAATTGTATGGATGCTTATATAATTGTATGGATTGCATTTATGACTTACATTGAAAATTTAATATTATTGTCTCACAAATTTAAATAAATAATTATGATAATTATTTACATTTGAAAAATAATATTTTTGCAATTTGATTTCTTATTTTCACAATTTTTAATGCATTAAGTTTAATTAGTAAGTGTTTTTCAATAATTTTTATTTGACATTTTCTTAAGATGTAAAGAATTGCATATTAGTCATAACAGCCTTCTTTAACGCCAAAATTTTTCACTTGAAGCGCTGGTATTGATTTTATTGTCCCTACCATGACTACGCACACAACGAATATGAGCATAACAAAAATGTTTGATTTAAAGGCTCAAAATTTTTGTATAAGTAGAATTTTACTCAAAGAATATGTGGTTAAAATCTCAGCTAAGGCATTATATCCATGTAAATTTTTCAGAAAAAAATCTTTGAAAATCGATATAAAAATAAAAAAAAACTTTTTAATAGAAAGTAAATATATTAACAAAGAAAAGAAAAAATCCGAGTGTCTTCATCCATACAAGAGATGTTCGAGCAGGGTAGATTTAGAGTTGAATTTATTTTTATCTCATTTTCAACTTTGAATTTTATTATAACTTCATGACTCGAAAAAGAAGAATAAATTTTTCGATATCTGCCTTAGTTCTTGAAATGAATGCTAAGTATGTGACAATATTTCCAAAATTATTATGCATAATTTTTCATAAAAATTAAATAAAATAAAATGAACGTAGTACTTATTCATCATATAATTTTATATCTTTCAAGGCTAAAAACCACATTTCCAGTCTGAATATTATTGAATCGATCTTGCTTCCTACTTGGTAAAACGATATCAAGTATCAACGCCAACTGAATAAAGTTGACAATGTAAACCAACCAAGTAGCCTAGCACAGTCAACAGACATTTTGAGCTCAAAAATTATATGAAAATTTTATTATATAAGTAGTTGATGGAATGTAGAATAATAATTTAAATGACCCTGTATCACAGAAAATTTAAAAAGTGGAAAATTAACTTTGAAAAGTCAGTTTTCCTCAAATAAATCAAAAAGCATGCTTTAAAAAAAGCTTTGTTTATTATTCGACTTTCGATTAATTAGCTGGCATATATCACATTTTACGATGAACCCATTTTTATGTCAATATATATATAGAACGATATAGGTAAATATTGTTTTATTTATTAATTTCTGATACGGAATACTAAAAACGTCTGTAACAAATTATTAATTGTAATTAATAATAATTGTTTGTATAGTATTGTTTTTAAAATAATTATTATAAAAGTATGACAAACATTGTTATAATGTGTCAAGTTTAAACAATTTATCTGATAAAAATAAATTCATCGATACTCGATACGTATGTATTGTAGTCATATTCATTATTTAAATATGAACAATTTTTGTAGTTAGCTTATTATTATTATGTCTCGATTCTATCTGTACATTAATCGTTGTTATTTCGATGTTAGAATTTTCATATTTATTTTTTTATAAATACTCTTTGCGAATATTCACAAGGTTACAAATCGAGCAATTTAAGATGAGTAAATGTTGTCATGCGTCGAGAAGTATAAATTATTTCATCAAATATTAAAAATTGTTTTGTTGCGGCTATCAGATATCTTAATTAGATTTTCTAGATAAATTTAGTCTCAAAAGTAAATAAAATCCAGTTCACTTATGTTAATATTTATTACATTTAAATGTACCATAAATATTAGTTATTATTTTATTATTAGGTGTTGTTCACGCTTCTTTTTATATCATGTATATAATACACAAAGGTATACTTAGTTTAGTCCCAAATTTATAACGCTTAAAAATATTGATACTATGAACAAAACTTGGTATAGGTAACACCTAATTAGTCAATTTCAGGCAACCGGAAATTGACTAATTAAGTGATTTAATGAACACCTATACCAAATTTTGTTCATAGTATCAATATTTTTAAGCGTTATAAATTTGGGAATAAACTTAGTATACCTTGGTGTATTACATATACATGGTATAAATAAAAGCGTGAACAACACCTAATAATAAAATAATAACTAATATTTATGGTACATTTAAATGTAATAAATATTAACATACACAAGAAAAAATTAAGAATAAAATCAGTTAATTCAATTGGTGAACAAGACATTGGTGTATATTTATGATTGTTTGTTAGATTCTTATGATGCATTTTATTATTGTCAGGATGAATACAGAGTTTAAAAATAATTTGCATTCATAATTTTATTAGATATGGAGCTGACAATAACCTATTTACTTAATAATAGTAATACTATTAATAATAATTTATGGCTTAATAAAAATTTATTTTAAAACTTATAAATTAATTCTAAGGTAGATAATAGATATAATTGAAAATTGTTTGTGACAATACAATATTATAATACCATGTATATGAAATATACCAAGGTATACTAAGTTTAGTCCCATGTTTGTAACGCTGTAAGTTTGTAAATATTAATGCGAACAAAATTTTGGTATTGGTGTTCATAAAATAACCTAATTAGTGCATTTCCGGTTGTCTGTCTGTCGTGTCTGTCATCACGATAACTCAAAAACGAAAAGAGATATCAAGCTGATCAATAATAAACAACTTTTGTTTGAATCATTTTTTCGTGAGCATCTCTGTTTACCCGTGAGAGCGCAAATAATGCGCAATTGTATAGTATGTATTATATGGGAATATCTGTGTAATGTGACACAGTAATCAATACTGTCTATGCATGGTATTTCAACAATTAACTCAGTCAATTGTTTGTTTTCACTTGTTTATATTTAATTTCATTCTAATGTCTGTGATTTGTTTTTAGAGTAAATAATTTTAACAAATATATGTTTTAATATACATTTTTATATTATAATTTATGTGTTTTTTCGTTAAGAAATTTTTGCGCCTTTCTGAGCAGACATTCTGTAATAAAACATCATGCATTTTAATTATTAATGTATAAGTTGATGAAAAAAAAATTATTTATATATAAAATTATGATCAGACTAGAAACTGTTAATTCTAAAACGTAAATAGCCTCAGTAGCAAATGCGTAAACAAAATCAAAAATAATAATTAGACGTTATTTTCCAAAGTTGCAACGTTTTGTTAATTATTTTTCAACTTCTTTAGCTAATCTACCAAATAACAAACTATCCAAAACGTATTTATAAGTCACAAAAATATTTACATAGAGTTTATATAAACTAAAATGTGCGTTTTTTGTGACATAGAGATATGTGTGTCTTAACATTGGATGAATTGATTAATTTAGCGATCTGTTTCAAGCATGTTATGTATAACAAAATAAAATGTATGAGATAAAAATGGTTTTATAATAAATTAAACAAATTACTTTCAATAAAATTGATAATATTGTTGTGTATACGATTGATTGATCGATGGTCATATCAAAGGAAACAATAATCAATAATAATATTATAGTAATATATATGATCATTAATATATAGAATCAATATATATTTTATTTTGATGACTCAGAGGTCGGATGATATGCAGCATATGGACATTTTTCCAAACCATTTGTGTATCGAAATTTAGCACAAAATATTTCATAATTATTTTTTTGTTCATCCTAGCACTTAAGAATAATTTAAATTCAGACAAAGACGACTAATAAATATATCGAAAAAAAATTCGAAGAAAAGTTGTTAATATTTCGAAGACCAATTTTGTAATTTTAAGTATTCCTCCACTTTTAATATTTGAAGGAGCTATTACCTCACAATCATTAATTGTTATTAATTTATTTATAATGGTTGCATCTAGCCGATATGAGCCTTACTGAGTGGAAAGATAGTTCTGACACCTCACGTTTTTTAGAGAAAGTATGATATTTGCATTATTTTCGGTCAATGATAAACCATTTTGTTGAAATGTTAAAAATGCAGTTCGATGGAGCCAGTTTACAATATATTTAACTTTATTACTGTAATCATTAAATAAGAAATTCGGCCTTTATAGTGAATTTTTGGAATATATATAACCGAGTCAATAATGCTAAATTTAACAGTTGCTCTGGAAAAATTGACTCCCAAATTTTCATAATTAAAAAAAAGGTTTTTATGATATTTGAACCAAACTCCACCCTTAAGTTTTAAGGACTGAGCATATTTACGGAGTGGGACACCCTAAAAATCGTACAAATGGCAGAAAATTGGAATAAAAGAGTCTTTGGGTCGCTGAATCTAAATTCAATATTAAATTAAATGTAAGGTTTTTTACGTATTTTAACTCCTTTATACGAAAAAACTTACAATTGATATTAAAATAGGATTCAGCGATTCAAAAAATATCTGGATACTAATTTTCAGCAATTTTTATGCTTTTTAAGGGGACGACATTACTCTCACAAAACTAAGTGGTGTCCAGTCAATAAAACTAAATGATGGAATTTGATTCAAATATCATATGGATCATTTAAACAAAAATATGAAAATCGGAGTTGTGCATTTTTCCTGGTTTTTTTGGCCTTATTGACTCGAGTAATAAATATATATCAAATAAGATAATTTTAATATTGTTTCCATGAATCATAAATTTTTATAGTAATTAAAAATTAAATACAATTTTACAAACGCAACTTTTTTTTTTTGTTTTTAGTTATTCAAGCAAAAGTTACATATCAAATTCAAGGTAATCTCGATTAAAAAATTATTTTTTGTTTCTTCTTTTCTCTGTAACAAATGATTATGTAACTGAAAATAATGGGAATTTTTCACAAAATTTTTGTATGAATGATCATGAAATGATTGAGTCATTGCTGTACCTCAATGTACAGGAAAGAGCCGCTAAGAGTATAGTTTAAAGATTTTAGTAATATAGCACTCCTGCTAAAAAATAGTAAGCCATAAACCAAGGAGTTACTGTTATATGACATGATAAAATGTTAAGGAAGGTCCAATACAAATCTGTGACAACACGATTCGATCTCCCAAAAATTTTGTCCAAGTATATTTAAATAAAGCTTCATCAAATTCTCTTGTAGGATATCCTCGAATTTTAATGGTTATTTTCACTGTGATAGTTCCAGCGCAAGCGAGCACTCGCTGAACTTATGTTTTATAGTTTTCATTTAATTTTCACGTTTTGAGATTTTTTGATATCGTAAAACGAAAATTATCTTATTAACGATTATACAGTACTTGTAAACATATTTCGAGTAGGAATATTTTAGAAGCGTTAAAATTATATGGCAAAACTTTAGGCGAATTTAAACTCGTCTAAAGTTTGTCGTCTAAAAATAAGGAATGCTTGTTGCACTAAAATTTCGTATGGGAAGTGACTTTCGGTTAAATTTTCTAAAACTACAGACAATAGTCCGATCAAGTCTCCATATACAGCACCTTTTTCAGAATGTGTAGAGTGATCCAATAATTTTTGCCTTCGAGGAAATATTATCTCAGATTTATGTTTCCTAGGAATGGATGTATCTCCATTGCCATTGGTTGAAGTTGGTATCACCTCATCCATATCTCATAAACCCGAATTGTTAAGATTTTGTGCTCTTGTGGATTCTTGATTTACTTCAAAAACTGGCATGGCCCATTTCCCATTAGAAACGTTAAATGTCCACTGTGGAGGCTGAGAATCTCCCATCCTTGTTTATCTCACGGCATTTGTATATGGACGTAGAGTTCATATATATTGAAGTTGTATATTTGTACCTATAATTTAAAAAAAAATCACACACCGGATATGAAAATAAATAATATCCATTTAATATCATTAATTGTAGGCGCCATTATGTTGAGCGGTGCAGAGTGTAATATCGATTAAGCACTTACTTTGAGAGCAGCATTTATTCAGAAATACATTTAAGTAAATCTGTAAGTACTTAAACTTTCTTTGAAAGCTATTAAAATGTAATAATATTGTAAGAATAATGAATGCAGAATTTTTTTTTGTTGTTTTATCATTCTTATTTCTGAATTGCATTCAACGATGTATTTAGTAATGAATCAAATGCAATTTAAGGCAATTTGATCTTAATACTTGATGTAATGAGTTGAAAGGTCAACAGTCGAAAATATTATAATTTTAATTGAAAAAATAATACACGTAATAATTCGATGATATGAAACTGATATTACACTTCATTTCGGAAAGACATGAATTTTTACTCTCATTTTAAAAATAAAACTTTTTTTTTAAATGTCTCTTTTCTAGCATTTTTATATCTGATAGTCTAACAACTTTGGACGGACAATGTTCCGTCGTGCGAGCAAATTCTGAATTTAATTGGGTATTTTGAAAATGGGTAGAGATAGAAAAAAATTTTAAAGATATATTTTGTTTCTTTTTCCCGCTATTTTTTCGAAAACCGAATAAATTCATCAAAAGATAAAAGTTTACACAGCATTATTTTGTAATTGGAGTGCTGATTGTAATTGGAGGGATGATTTATTTCTTTCTAATAATTTTTTGAGCGATAGTTTATAAAGGAAGTGAATGTAACACAAACGGAAATTGGACCTTATCGATACCTCTCCTTTGTTTGTAGTCGTTCTAAAATCACTAAAAAGTACAATCGCAAAAAAACTGCAACCGACTTCCCAAAAATGTACAGAAAAGTAAAAAATAATTTTAAAGTAAACAATCCTATCAATGATTTCCTTGTGAACAATTACGTTATGAAGTCGACGCCGATAAATCGTTGATAGGATTATTTACTTTTACATTATTTTTTTACTTTTTTGTACACTTTTTGGAAGTCGGTTTTATTTTTTGCAAAAAAATGTTGTTACATCTTCTTTTATATCCTATTATATATGGAATACATATGAAAATATACGTTAAAAATATTTTGTACATATTAAAAAAACCGCCTTCATGGTGATGACTTGCGTGATGACAAATCGAGAGTGGTTAGAATTCCATTCATACCAAAACATATATTTAAAAGAAAAACAATTTTAATTGAATTGAATTTTGGTGTAACACAGTTCCTAAAATTAAATTTATAGGTATAACATATTTCAAATATTCTACGAGCCGGTACATGATACATATGACCTTTGGTTCTATATATCTAAAAATAATATCAAGAGACATGAATGAAATATAAATTTCTCAATTTATCACGAATAGAAAGAACGTTGTTCGAAGAGGAATTCTCTACAGTTAAACACAATAATCGAAACGAGATATGTAAAATTTGATTAAATATTTAATCGAAAGTAAATAATGGTTTCAATATCTGTTTTTTATCTTTACCTCTTTATACACTTAGAAATAGAAAACTAATATTTTTCACTCGAAAGTTCGATGGTGCGTTTTTACGTTTTAATGTCACCTGTTTATTAACAAATTATGAAACACGCCGTGGATAGAGTCTGGTGCGACCCTTGAGGTTCACACAAATAACTTCCCAGCATAAAAAGTTATGAAAAATATAAACTCGAAGGACTCGAAACGAAGCGATCGAATCCTATGAAATGCAGATTTTAAACTTTTTTATGTGCTTTTCTAAATACCCTGTACAAAATTTATTATTTTCCGCAAACCAGTTTTTTTTGGTTCAAATATTTATTTCAAACAAAAATTTGTTTTATTAATTTTTAAATCATATAAAATGCATTTTAATAAATTATTACGGATGGAATAAATATATCCTGATGTATATGCAATGTTGTTAACTTTTAACCATGGTATATGTCTGACTTTTTACATTTAATAGAAAACGTGGTCTGCATTTTATATTTGGTGGTAAAAAAATATTACCTATATTATGACTCTGCCTCTCAATTTATGTTATGTTAAGCGATATATGAAAATACTGATGCATATAAATATCTTTTTATAGTCCAATAGACCATATCACATCGAATCATCTCTGTAATCGAACATACGTATAATAACCACCCTCAATTTGATCTTTTGCCAAGAAAATAGATTGCCTGATAAAACAGCTATATAATTAAGCATTCGAGAAGCTTACGAAGAATTTATAGCGTACGTACTGAGCACCAGAAACTTTTTTTCTAATTTATGAATGAAATTTACGAAGATATCATGTATAATTTGGAATTCGATTATTTGGACCATAGTATATTTTTAGAATATCACTATATATTGTTAATGTGAAAGTAAGGATGTTTGTTTGTTTGTTACACTTTCACGCAAAAACCAGCGAATTGTTTTTAATGAAACTGTACAGTAATATGGCTGATACATCAGAATAACACATGAGCTATAAATTAAAAAGATATAGATACTAAAAAAATTTTTAAATCAGAAATCTTTAATTTATGGTTCAAAATGATATGATCATCATTTTGAACCATAAATTAAAGATTTCTGTAAAAATTTAAAATAGTAAATGTCACAATTCATGGCTACCTTTTCTGATATACTCAATGAATTATGCCTATTTTACAATTTAAAAAAATTCAAAACTGTGCATACCTTTTAGCTGCGTAAAAAATCCCTTCAAGTGTTATGGAACGTTGATAAGTGATATTAAAAGAGGTGGAAGCTATAAAGCGGTGGTTTTTACTTTTAAGCCCAGTAAAGCTGGCGGGTATCAAGCCAGTTTATTATATATTGTCTTACAATCATCCGTTGTAAGTTTTGTCAATACCTCGACTTCTAAACTAACTTTGAAAAAATTGGACCTCAAAAAAGTGGTAAATTTTCGAGACTTGAAGTTTTTTAGATGGGCCAAATTTTACACGCTGTTAGAGTCGTCCTCGGTCCAACTTTTGCCGTTAGCCGATTTTGTCTGATTTTAGAACCGGAAATATTGATCAAAATGCTTTTGGGGCTACCCTTGGCTCAATTTTGTCATAGTGGAAAATCAAAATATGGGTGATAGGAGAATGGATTATATAACTCTCTCAAAGCCACCAGTTGTGTCCATTTATTTTAATCGTACAGTATATAGGTGTTTACTTGCTACAACTTTATTGTTATGTACTAATGCAAGAAGTCAAGATTACGATCAAAATTTGGCCGTCTTGTCCCTTGGTACACTTAAGAAGCATTATCTCACTAATTTAAACGCTTTATGATATATACGACAATACTACGGAATCCATTTTTGTTCGTATGTTCATACTTGACAATATTTTTTAAGCATTTTATATTTAATTTAAAATCTTAATATATATATTTCTTGTGTGCGTGTGTATGTGACTGAACTCCTCCTAGACGGCTGGACCGATTTCGATGAAATTTTTTGTGTGAGTTCAAGGGGATTGGAGAATGGTTTAGATTTACCATTCGGTCCACTACAACTGTTTTTAAGGGTTCCACACCAAAAAAGTTAAATCTCATTAAATGGTGGGAGCGCATATAAATCATATCACATTATATTACAACTTACTATGTGTACTATGTATTTTTTATTGTCAATAGGCATTTATTAGAGCCATCCATATGCGAGCGCAGCGAGCTCCACTGCCGAAGGCCAGGCCAAAGGTCGAAGCTTAAGCCGGTCCAATAAATGGGAGTTAAATTGGGGTTTAGCGGGATGAGTGTAGCAGACAGGCTAAACGTAGTATAGGTATTAATGAATTGTAGTTACGTTTCCACAGGACAACGTCTGTTTGGGCCGCTAAATAATTTTGTGAATTCAGGTGTTTTTTTAATTAATTTTTATTTGTAAGGAGTTTTTGATTTTGGAAACCATCGAGTTTGTTTGTTTATACTCCTCATGGACTAACTCAAAATATTGTACATCCAATGGCATTACGATAAATTAAGTTTTTGTAAATTAAAAAAAAATAAATATATATGTTATAAAATGTTTTGAGTGCAAGCTTTTTCACCTTTCATTAAAATGAGTTAAAGTTTTCATTTACGATGCTGTTATTTATTTAACAAAGTAATAACTTTTCAATAATAATTTTCATCAAAGCGGTCCAGATTGTTTCAGCTCATTAAAAAAAGACGTGTGTACAGGACAACGTCTGTCGGGTCCGCTAGTATGGTATATATTATTAAATTTAAAACACAAACTTTCATAATTTAATTATAAATTATAATTATTCACGTTCATTTTACCTGTAATTATTATTCAAACAATTTAATTACGTGATTCGCTATAAGTATGTGACATTATAAACATTTAACTAATAATAGTATTATTATTTATGAATTCTATTCAAGAGCAGATCAATTTATCGATTCAATGTTATTTTAATCTTTATTTTTATAATTAATAAATTATTTATGTAATCAAAATATATAAATATAAAATGTAACAACTTTAAAAATTATTCTAAAAGAAATTTTTTTGTTTTAACCATTAATTACTCGCAAGTTAAATGTCTCAGAGCTTTTAGGAATGGAGTCATATTGATTAAATCAATAACATATTGATTAAAATCTATGATATTGATAAAATTAATCTCAAATTAAAATGACTTAAGATATAAATTGAATTTTTTTTTTCATACTATAATAGGTTGGCTGATAAGTCCCCGGTCTGACACATAGATGGCGTCGCTAGTATTAAATGCATATTATTTTTATATAGTACCAACCTTCAAATGATTCGTGTCAAAATTTGACGTCTGTAAGTCAATTAGTTTGTGAGATAGAGCGTCTTTTGTGAAGCAACTTTTGTTATTGTGAAAAAAATGGAAAAAATGGAATTTCGTGTTTTGATAAAATACTGTTTTCTGAAGGGAAAAAATACAGAGTCCTGAAACTCATTATCAAGCCAAGTTTTTGCTTCCACTGTATTTTTTCCCTTCAGAAAACAGTATTTTATCAAAACACGAAATTCCATTTTTTCCATTTTTTTCACAATAACAAAAGTTGCTTCACAAAAGACGCTCTATCTCACAAACTAATTGACTTACAGACGTCAAATTTTGACACGAATCATTTGAAGGTTGGTACTATATAAAAATAATATGCATTTAATACTAGCGACGCCATCTATGTGTCAGACCGGGGACTTATCAGCCAACCTGTTATGTATAATGAAATATTGTGCAACAAATGAATCAATCGAAAGATGCTGTTACTTGAATTTCACTCGAATATTGTTCCACTTATTTCTCCGAAAACACTGAAACATACGTAAGAAGATATATATAAAAGTAGAAAAATAGATAATTTTACAATGTCGTTTGGGAAATAATTTGATAGTAATTTGTTTTCGCAAACTATATTTTTGTGCAAAAATTATAGTATATTAATTATTTATCAAAAATATATTAAAGTACTATATTACTAGCCCGACTCGTCGAGAATTCCGTAATGCGGTACCCTTGGCTGAAACAGGCTAGAGAAATAATATACTTTCCTGTTATTTATAGGCAATTTCATTGCAGATATAATATACAAATTACATAATGAACAAAATTAAATTTTAATATTATTTCTCAAGTCTGTTTTTTCCTAAGCGATACATTTTTAGATCTAGTCTATTTTTCGCCAGTAGCCAGCACAATAACTCTGAAAGTGGGGGTAAATCATGGAATTTGATAAAAGATAAAGATCTCGTGTGGACAGAAAAAACAGTTTAGATAATATATAAGATATTGTATGGCTGGCAACTCTTAAGTAAATAAAGCAACAATAAGGTTCATAAAAGACTTCCATATTTTGGTGTAAACTGTAGGATTTTTTTTCTCGGGGACCGAATCACGATACAAAATTAAAATTAATTTAGTAATTTGTTTTTCTATAAATATAAGATTTTATTCTTGATATTTTAAGGATATCCTTAACTAATCAATTTAATTTTGGTTTTTAGGTACGTATCCACAGAAAACTCGACGATATCATAATTTCAAAAACTCTGGTAAGAATTAACAAATTTCTGTCAATTAGCCAATTCACGTAGCTTAATCTTATAATATAGAGCCATAAATTAATTTTTCCATTGCCACTTTGCCTACATTTTAGAAAAATATATTTCCTGTTATTACAGGTTCGAAATTTTAGGGCAACCTAAAGAAACTAAACACATTCAAAGTCAATTTTTTTGTCACATGCTATTTTGGCTAAAGACAATTTTCTCCTTGGATAATAATTATAAATATGTTTGTTCCGGTCAGTTATGAACGTTCTCACTAACCGATCTTTCAAAGGATTGTTACTAAATTCAAGCTGTATCGTATTGAAATGCATTAGCCAGCCATACAACTCAAAGCAAACTGCCAAAGAGCAAAGCTCCAAACATATAATAGTATCTTTCTTATAAACATTGATTAATATGTATGTACTCTCTCACACTCACAGATTGTATATCTCTTTGTTAAGTTATGCGTTTTATTTGACACAGAGATGCCAAAAGGCTTGTTTTGGTGTGCTCTAACTCCTTAATTATTGACAAATTGTTAATGTACATGCTGTATAAATTTTTAAAAAAATTGGTACTGAACACTTAAAGGCAATGTTCGTTAGTGAATTGTTTGTGTTAGTTTGTTGATGATGACGCCTCATTAAAATAAGAAGAAAAAATATCTTCTTTTTTGAATAAACGTATTCCAAAAATAGAAATATAACAACTATGAAGAATAACTTTTTTTTTTGAATATATTATAATTATTATAAAAAGATGTCTCCCACAATGAAACCAACCATCCACTCAAACTCATGCAACATAAATACAAATACAATGTTGTCAGTAAGTGCTGATGATATGATGAGACTGACTACTCTCTTGGTCTTCACAAAATAATCAGATAGATACAATAAAAATACTTTGTGTTGAGTCACATGCTGGCTTAATATCATAGACATAAAATTTATTCACGCGCATTCATTTATTTATTTAAATAATCGGGTAGCTCCCTCTAAAAACCCAAAATTATCCTAGCGCCCGTACATCGTTAAGAGACAGTTCAAGCTTAGTATTTATAACGTCTTTCATGGACGTTACAAACAGCGTACGTTAAGTAACTCTGCTAATTTATCTAATTTTTAACTATTGATTACTGACTGTAAATCCTTAATAAAGTTGATCGACACCAACTTGCTGTTGGGTTGGTTTTTATTTTTTTATTTCTTTATTAAGGTTTATTTTTTCCTGGAAATGCATCGAAATATTTCGTCTAAAAGTCGCTTTGCTATAATACCAATGTTAAATATGCCTACTTTTTAATTTAATTAATTATTCATTTAAATAATAGTCCCAAATCATTTAAACTTAATTAATCTACGTAAAAGAAATCAGACCTTTTACTGAAATGGGTACCATGCTGGTAATTCCTTACTCTGTCATTCACGTAATAGTTTTATCAATTATGGCGTGTGACCGGACATAACGATAAAAATAATGTTATTTATGTTTGTTGGAGATGAATTATAAAAAAAAAAGAAATAAATAATGAATTCACAAATGTGTTGTGAATTTTTAATAATCTTATCATTTGATTTAATCTCTATATTTTTTCTCTATCCAAAGTGAAGAATTATTGTTTTGTATAATATTTCTTATGTTAATATTTTTTTAATAGTAAGTAAAGTAACACTTTCCAAAATTTATGATAACAATTGAAAATAATACAATTGGTAATTTACCAATTTATTTTGAATATCCAAAAGATTTTTATTTCATTTATTATATTCAAAATATATTATTATTAATATTGTAACAAAAATTAATTTAAGTAGAACACTTTTATTTTGAAAAAAATTAGTACCAGAAAAATTAATTTTTTGCTTTCAGAATTCTTTTTTTTCTTTTCAAGTTTTTTCTCGCTCTAAGAATTTATTTAAAAATTCAAATTCTTTTTTCTGATTAATTCCATTTAGATTATCCTAAATTTCTTAAATTGTATGCAAAGTATAAAAATTAGTTACAAACGCATTTAGCAAGTTGATAAATTACGCCAGTTTTTTTAACACCAAAAAATTTCTCAAAATTCTTATGGATAATGGCTTTCGGTAGGCACGTCCTAAAAGTTCGTGATTTAGAATTATGCTTACTGTCGTCTTACTTCATAAGTATCATCCCATTTAGGGCTGTTATCCCATTTAGGGAACTTTCGATATATCGATATTTTAAGTAGTATCTATATCAGCAAACTCTCGATCAAATTACCTTTCTAACAAACAAGAAATCAAAATCGGTTCATTTGTTTAGGGATGTGGCATCGTTAACGCATGAACCGATTTTGATTTGTTTCTTTTGTTGTTGAAAGGTAATTCCATCGAAAATATGCTTATAGTTGTGTTTCAAGAAATCTGCTCATCCGTTAGAAGATTATCACCTATTTTCTCGTTCTTATCGCGTATGGAACTCTAATATCGCAGTTGAAAGAACACTCTCGATTAAATTACTTTGAAAGGGTTAGAAACAGATCTGAAGTTTGGATTCAATGCTTTAGATTACAGTTATTTTCTCCAAAGATGCAGAAAAAAAGTATTTTCCATGCTTTTCCTTTCTAAAATCATCTTTAAAAATAAAAAAAAAACTCAAGTAAAATTATTCAATTTCTCTGATACTTATACCAACTTTTCATTAAAAAAACCCGACAAATTTTTCGGGTACACAACCCTAGCCCGCAATTGATGCATGTCTAAAAACACTTTCCATCAAATTACATTTTTCTTTAAAACCTTCTCCAAACTGAACCGATCTTAATCATCGCCTATTTTAACCTCGTCCTTAACTCGCAAACATAGCAAAGAATACTCTCCATTAAATTACCTTTCAAACGAAACAAAAAATCCAAATCGGGTCATCTACGATGTCACAGACAGATAGCGATCAACAAAATTTTTTTTTTTGTTAAGGGGTTGAAAACATTTAAAACCGTTTCCGATAATATGGACAATCCCTCTACATCTTCTTTCCTTTGTACTTTTTTAATTAAATAATACAAATATTATTGAATCTAATGATCTATTAACTAAAGTAACATTCAATAATATTGTAAAATGATATATTAAATGCATGTTTGCATGGTATTTACATTAAAAAAATTGTATATTTAGAGGGTTGTACTAACAAACCCTTCTCTCTTATATAAGCATTAACAACATTTAATAAATTATAAAATGAAAGAAAGCATAATAGTACCTACCTTTATAAAACAGGATGATTTGAAGCGAAAGTGATCTTAATTCTACATTATAAAAACTAAGCTGGAAAAATTCAAGGATTGGAAGGTGACTGGATATTGACCATTTAGACGACGATAGTCGATATTATGTCCTTCTATACTCACGATCTGGAAAAGTTTTATAGACTTAAGTACTCGCATTAAAATTAGAATAGGGTTCATTAAATTGCTCTCGTGGTGTGTATACTATTTTTCTCCCCGGTGTAGTCGGGAAGTGACAACTTCGTGTTGCACAGTGGGCAGAAAGTGGACACTTGCTGTACGGAGGTGAGAAAAAGTATTTCTGAAATATGACTCCGGGAATTAATGACGAATAACAATTATTTTTTAAATACGAGGATATTGAGCAAATAGAATGGATAATACTTCTGAATATCCAAAAAGAAATTGAATCTTGTTAAGTAAAATTCATTATTAACGTGTATGCCACAAACGAAGCATTGCCGCTAAAGTTACTTTTAAATAATTTCACGTACAGAAAGTTCTATCACAAAGAAAATTCACGTATAAAATAAAGTTAAAAATTAATGTTACGAACAATGAATAATAAAAAATGGGTAGGCATCGAAAGAACAACCTAATAAGACAATAATCGTTGAATTTAATTATCACCCAATTTTCCCAAATTCAACACGATTATAATTACCCAATTCCTTGTTGATACCTCCTGCACAAAGTCCTAGATAGAGTTGATATAGTAAAGCCATGCTTATTGGATATCTGATGATGGTGACAAAAAATCCAAAACTACATAAAAACAAATTAACCAGCTGTAAAACTAAAGCGCGAGTGGAGTTAGAAACACGAACAAAGTGCAGAGTGAATTAATAATGATAAATTCTCTCGTTGTGCACAATTCAAACCATTTACGTTCGACAAATAAATTTGACACATACAAATATGACGCCTTATAGACACCCAGACCAAATATAGCAACCAAATGCAATGACCGTACCATTTCGAATACATTTAGCGACCTTGATGATGAGTAACTAATTCTTCTGCCTGCACTTCAGGTGCAAGCATAGTCTACCTTTTAATTTGTTTTTAACATCAGAACCAAACAAGACGTGGGATGTTTGTCTGCTCTCTGGAAAGTTCATCGTCATTTAGCAGCTCCTTTACCAGAGACTAATCATCACTTTCTATAATCTTATCATAATCTGTAGTTGTATGCCTGAAATATGACTTATTAATCATAATCAATTTCATACTGTGGTAACTCCTTACGCCCCCAACTAATTTTGGGCTCGATAAAAAAAACCTTTACTATACCTAGGAGTATAATTTTTACCACGTCATAACTTGAAAATGAACGAAAAAATAAGATAATAACATAAATTTTTATTAGTAGTTTTCTTGAGTATAGAAAACACTCCTAACGTTGGATGCATTCCTTTCAACTCACCCTATAATTTATTGCATTGTGAAGAAAATCGATAAAAACGAACCTACTACAACCCTCGATGTAAATATTTTTATTTTAATTATAAGCGGGTTGATTTCAAGAAAAAAAATTTATACAAACCGTATAACTATTACACTAACCTTCATGTTAATTAAAAATATATCTAGAAAAGGGATCATTTAACAAAAAAATTGTTCTTATGTGTAATTATCATTTGATATTAACTACCATTAATCACCCCCTTTAAATTATATGGACGTATAAAAAAAGTAATAATAAAACATTTTTCTCTATGTAATATAATAATTCAAAATAATAATTAAAATTTTTTACATTCATATACCTAAAGTATTACAGGGTTTCCTCAAATCACATATTTGTTACGTGCGTAGTCATGGTAGGGACAATAAAATCGATGCCAGCGCTTCCAGTGAAAAAATTTGGCGATAAAGGAGGCTGTTATGACTAATTTGCAGTTCTTTACATGTTAATCTTATAGAAAATGTCAAATTAAAATTATTGAACAACACTTATTAATTAAACTTAATGCATTAAAAATTATGAAAATAAGAAATCAAATTGTACAAATATCATTTTTCAAATGTAAATTATCATAATTATTTATTTAAATTTGTGAGATAATAATATTAAATTTTCAATGTAAGTCATAAATGCAATCCATACAATTATATATGCATCCATACAATTTTATAATAGATCTTTTCATCATGTCATATACGCAAGTGCAGAGTTTATTTTTTCGTACTGACAGCAATAAGTAGGACTAAGATAGAAGATATTTGTTATGCATTTTATAACATTGGTTATAAATCATTTAGTACGAAACAAATGTGAATCGTGATTTTAAAATGAAAAGCCCTATTAAAGTAGTGTATCGTTACCATGGAAACGCCTCCTGTAAAACTCTTTGAAGATATATTCTTTGTAAAATTATAAATTTTTTTTCCTTTGCGGCTTTTTTTACAACTCAAAATTAACAGAGTTATTGACAGCGAGCTCGACGGCTCCGTATCTGTTTTGACTTAACATAGCTGGCAAAAATTAAATAAAAATGAATTATTTATAATATAATAATAATAGTAATTATAATAATTATTATTATAATTATAATGATATTAACAATTATAATTAGTAATAATATAAATATTAATGATAGTAATAGCAATCGCGAGCACGGCGCAGAGGAAGCGAAAGTGAACGCTAGTGGTAACCAAAACGGAGGCGATGCCACCGCTGTCCGTTTCCGGGCTATTGGCACGCTTTGATTGGTTATCTATAATCGTTAATAATTTCACTAGTTTTGGGTTGTGATAAAAAACGGCAAAGGAAAAAATGTTTTAGAATTTTGCAAGGAATATTACCTTTAAATTTATATACGGTGGTACACTCTGTATGTAATGTTTTCCATCTCAAAAATTATAAAAACTTTTTAGCAGATCTTTACCATTTTAAAAGTCCAAAAATATCATTTTGACTATAGATCTGTATTTGTTCAAAAATGTTATCGTAATGCCCCCAAATTAATAGACCTAGGCAAGGACAATTCTTATAAAAAATATGGCTTTTGATCCAGCGTTATAAAATTATGTCAATTTGCGGCCTCGTTGGATAGTCCCTTAAAATAGACTTTCCTTTTGGCCAATAATACACCAGATACAAGCTCTTAAATGGGTATTTGGTATTATTTTCAATGTTAAAACTTTGACTATAACTATATCTCAAAAACCAAGAATTTAAAGAACTTTTAGCGATTGCAGACTTGACCTACTCATCAATAACTATTAGAATTCATAGTATCAGAATACCACCTATTCAGAATATCTAGTAAATTTTAGTATCTAATTGATCAAAATCAGAAAAGAACACCAAGGAAATGGAAAAGGTGATACATGCCTGCGAGTAAGAAGAAAGCGTATATCATGCCAATGCCTAGCCAATCTAAAAAGCTTTTATTTTACAAAAATATTATCAAATGATATATTTATTTAAATCGCTTATCTAAGCATAATAAAACTTGATTCACTTTTTTTTACCAACTACATGTCAACAACATATATGATTCAAAATAAAAATATTAAATAATTCAAAGCCAAAACAATTTATTTTTGTTGATAAAACATCTTTCAACATTCCCATTTCTTATTGAAGCGAAACATAAACTAAACGAACTTGAAGGTATCGTATTTATAAATCTGTAACGCAATCATATCAAATGCAATGCTTACATATTTCATAGGCATACAGTCAAAATTGCATAAACCGACTAGTGATGTGCCGGATATCCGTATAAATAAAAAATTCGTATCCGTTTATTTTTTAGTGGATCTTATATAGATTTTTTTAATGCCAAATAGAAAAAATTAAAAACGAGCATTGCAAAAAGATTATTAATATTAGAAACAAGTTCAGTAGTTTACATACCGCTTTAAACAGTCGAGGGTCATTATTGGGAATTTTTTTATTATTTATTTTTATTGTAGGTAATTAAATTATCTACAATAAAGGCTATTACCATTTTTGGTCTTAAGTGCATGGTTATGGAGGTATAGCCTAAAACGGTTTGCTTAAAATGGAGGCACTTCGGCTGCCTATTTTTGCAAGGATTTTGTTCATTTACATTCAGTACGTGGTACTGAACCTATTTAAATAAAAAAACAACTGCTGTAATTTAATGCAGAAACAAATTCTCTGTAGTCAGAAGTATGTTTTTAAGACGATTCTTCACTCATTTTTCAAGGGCGTGAAATCATTATTTGATTGGCGTAAAACCTTATCATTTTTTAAAGACTCCTCTTAAATATTCATTGGTGGAAAATAATATTAATAGGATTTTCGAAAAATAAAAGTTACCAGGGTAGATAGAATATGAGTACCTATAAAATATCCAAATTTCAAATTGATAGAGTAAAGGGTATACTCGTAGTGCTTCAAATTCAAATGCAACTTTAACCATTCTTTTCTGGAAAATCACTTTTTTTTATAAAAATTTTTTTCCACCAATGAATATTCAAGAGGAGTTGAAAAATGAGTGAAGAACCGCCTTAAGGATGTATGAGCATGGTAGTGGGGGCACAAATTTAAAAATAGATATTTTCAATTTTGATGATAAATTTATATTATTACTTGACGATATAAGACGAAAAGTAAGAATAAAATTTTTCGATATCTGGCTTAATTTTCAAAATATCGAAAATTGAAAATTTTGTTTAATTATTTAGCTTTCGATATTTCGAAAACCAAGACACATATCGAAAAATTTTATTCTTATTTTTCGTCTACATTCATGAAGTTATAACAAAATTCATCATCAAAGTTGAAAATAATATAAAAATAATTTAAACCCTTAATCTACCCTGCTCTTACATCCCTTATATGGACGGTGACACTTAGTTTTTTTCTTTTCTAATTCATTGCTAATATGTTTACTTTCTATTAAAAAGTTTTTTTTAAATTTGTTTTCATTCATTCCAAATGAAAATTATCAAAAACTTCCAAAATATGTCGTTTTTTGAGATTCCTCCATAAGAGCCAATGTATTTTATATCGATTTTTAATGACTTTTTTCTTAAAAATTTGCACGGATACCTAAGCTGAAATTTTAACCACATATTCTTTGAGTAAAAGACTACCTACAAACAAATTCTGAGCCTTTAAATCAAACATTGTTGTCATGCTCATACATCCTTAAAGGTCAGATTTTTATTTTACTTTAGAAAGGGATGATTTTTAGTGAAAATCACCAGATCCTAGTTCCATTTCTCTCTGAAAGATAATTATTCGTAGTAGATAAAATGTGCATATTGTTCACTGTCGTTATAAACGGTTTTGACTATATTATTCTCTTATATGTTATGTTAGTATAATGTAACATATGTATATAATATTATATTAATGATCGTTACGGACACAAAACACAGATTATGTTTGTGTGTATCTTTTATGTCATTTGCGTGAAGTTCACACCTTGTTCTGCTACTATTCTTAACCTTTCATAATACCTCCCGCACAGATGAATGTTACGAATTACAATTCGAATGCCCAAAAAATAACTAAACTCATAAAATTGCTATAGAAACTTATAATATAGGAATCTTTTTGTTCAAATGTTAATTAGGATACAATATTTAAAATTAAAATTTTTATTCAAGATAATAAAAGTTATTTAAAAAAATTTTGCTGTACATTTTAAAATTCTTGCCCATGTAGACCTTTTCATTTTCTGAAAAAAAGCTCTAGACCCAATTTCGGCCTGAGGCCTAATTTTAAAGATATGGGTATGGTAAAAATTGAAAAATTTGTTCATTCACACACCAATGATAGTCAGTAGACCGTAGTAGTTCCCACTTAATAATATTGAACTATGGAAGGGGCTTTAAAAAGACTAGAAAAAATTATTTAATTGGTTTAATTTGTTTTCTTTATTTAATTAATAAATTATCACACTTTTTCGATTATTTTTATACTATTCTGAGAAGACATTATAAATTAGACTCCGCTCTTTACAAGCTAGGAGTCAGAGATATCTCATTTTGCAAAATGTGTGTACCATATTTTATCAATTGTATCTTGTCTAGAAAGTCGTATGGATTTATATTTCGGATGTTACCAGTAAACCCTATTGCTTCAATTTTTGTATATCCCTTCCACTTCCATAGAAACAGCCAAATATCTATGTTTTGAACCAAGTAAAGCTACGTTATTGGCAATTTAACGTTTGGAAAAACTCCAAAAAGGTCATTTTGAAAGCTAAAAAATTAAATTTATGAGCGTATCAAAATCCTAAATTGATTTCTGAACACATTTTATAAAGAAAATGAAGAGGTCTGTGTTCAATTGTAGAACACCCTGTATATCATAAACATAAGCAATGTTTTTAGATTAATTCCAAAAACGAATAATAGTCAAGTACACTTCTTTTCCAGTCCATCCCATGGGTTATATAAATCCTTTGTGGAGCTTTCATTTTTTATAAAAAATTTGGAAATCATATACGTGGCAAGGAATTTTTGTTTTGATCACAGAAAATTACAAAATTATTTTTATAACTTAATAAACTGAAAAAATAATTACTTATATGCAATGTGATGATAAATCTTCATTTCCTGTTACAATCGCGTTTTCATTTAGAATAATTATTATTAATTATTTTAATCCAATATAATTATCAATTCAACAGAGTAACTTATAATTTGTGATGTTATTATTTTCAGAGTAATTTTTTAGAACTTTTTTCCACCACATTATTTCGATTGTTACCTTACGTATATTGCCAAATATAAACAAATACTGTATTCGGTAATCAATTCTGGTGAATTTTGAAATTTAAAACAAATTTTTTTATTACTTTTTAACAGAAGAACTCAAAAGTCTATTCCGAGAATGAAAAAAAAATTCAACGACAATTAAAATGATAGGCAGTCATGGCAGGATTGCCGATAGAAGTGCAAAATTTGGAATAACTATGTTTTTTAAATTAATTTATAGTACCCGGTCACTCTTCACTGTGGCTTTGTCTGGTATTAATGATTAGGGGAGTAAATAAAAATAGTCTAGAAACACTTTTGACATTTAAATATGACTTTCATACCTTTTTTCAGTTAATTTTTAATTATTCGCTCCCGATAGAACTTCGAGATACAGCGTATGCATAAACACTCTTTGATACAAACACGACCAGTCAAAAAGATTCTCATATCAATCGATTTGTCTATTTAATAACTACTCAATGATCCCTCACTTAACATAGTTTATCGACTTCCTTTTTTTCACAATAAGGCTTCTAGTGATTGCCATCTTGAATTTTCATTTTGCCGCACTTCCCTAACTTCAGTCGCAATTTTAAGACAAATCGATTGACGTAAGTATCGTAAAAATTCAGAAATTAGATTCTAAAACGTACGATGGTGCCAACTTCTTTCGCATAATATTACCATTGTATGTAGGTGCTGCTCCTAGAGAGTATTATATAAATATTTATTATTTTATTTAAATATATTTTATTATACATATAATGTGTCCTCTTGCATTATATTATGTTTGTTGAATCATTTCAATGCTTCAGAATCCATTCAGAGATTTAGTCTATAATAATAATAGTCTCCGTTTGTATATGCAATGCACACTTTTAAATTGTCAATCAACACACACCACACGGTCTGAAAAAAATCATATTATTATGAACCTGCTCTATTCTAAAATTATTAATATGTAAATTTAGAAAAAAATTCTTCAAATCCATTATCGTTATTTTCTTACATGAACTACTTAGACTTTTTGAATTTATAATACGGTTCCTTTCGCTTACTTAACGATGTTGAACTTAATCCTTATATTCGTTGTATTTACACGGAAAAAAAGCTACTTTTTACTAAACCGAGCGTGAATTTCGGAAGTCAGGTAGCTTGCATTATGAAGACGGGCAAATATGGATGTTTGTCCGTGAAAGCATGGATGTTTGTTTGTTTGCTTGTTACGCTTTTACTCAAAAACTAGCCAATGGTTTTTAATGAAACTGTACAGCAATATAGCTCATACATCAGAATAACACATGAGCTATATTTTATAAAGACATTTAAATTTAAAAAATAAAACAATTAAATTTAATGTGACAATTAGTATTTTAAACTTTTACAAAAATCTTTAATATATGGTTCAAAGTGATGATCATGATTCAAGCTCTGTTCGTCTTTCTTATATGCCTATGATTTCTGTCTCCTTCTACTTCTCTCGCTGCAGTCAAGAATTCGCTTATTGCGTTTCCTATGTCTATACAGCTCTATGGTATTATCTCTATGGATTTTCAGCATGATAAACATCATAAATTTATCAATTAATCAATTATCGCCATTCTTATCTAGATTTTTAGTTGCCCCGATAATTTTTCCTCATTTTTTATCTTACGCCAATTCATTCATTTAAAACTCCATACACTTGTGTTACATCATACAATTCTAAATTACGTTTTGCTTAATTTAGCTATCGAATGTTCCATCTGTATTCTTCATCCATTCATTACAATGACAAGTTAAATGTTAGCCGGTGTATAAAGATTAAGAAACCGCACTAATATCGGCTATTCTTTTTGAATATATGTGACATTTGATACTATACCTAAACTCAAAACTTAAAACTTACACCACATCTTTGTCAAACATTCCATGCGTAACTCGATGGTATTTTGTTTTGTTAAAAAAATGTAAGAATGTTTTTTTTTTTATAAAACCCAAGTATTTTAGAAAATAATTTCAAAAATGCCATTTATAACAACTACATAATAATGTTAAATATGTTCATTTATAACAAGTTAGAACAGGCAAAAATGATAATAGAGCATTTGTTATCTTAGCTATGGCACCTGGATTCCTTACAATATGTTTTTATAAATGTTGTAAGAAGAAAGTTCAAAATAATAAATTCTTAAAACAGCTGATGCTGTGAGATCTCCTGAACCATTCAGAAATATCTAAAACAGATAATTATCATTGAATTAGGCGTAAATTGGATCAAAATCAAGGCCAACAAATATTAATTCGGTCAATCAAACCCCTTCTGGTGTGTCGTATCAAATATATTGGACACTGAAAAGATTTTACTACGTTCGGACTAATTTTAAAAATAAACAAGTGAAAACAAACAATTGACTGAGTTAATCGTTGAAATACCATGCATAGTCAGTGTTGATTTCTTTATCACATAACACATACAAACATGTGACACATACATAACTAATAAAGTATAGTACATATGTAAATGACTTTATAGGTTTCTGCATTACCGACTGACATTTAGTGTATAGTTTGTACACATATTATAAAATTTCCGCCTAATTGGCGCCCTCACGGGTAAACGGTGATGTTTACGAGAAAATGTTTCAAACAAAACTTGTTTAATTTTTGATAAGGAACATTTTTTACATTTAAACTTTTGTTCTATCTCTAACGGTTTATAAGATGGGTCCTACGGACCCAAGACCCAATTGACCTATGATGCTCATTTACGAACTTGACCTCACTTTTTACGTCCTGAGTACGCTGTACAAATTTCAGCTCGATATCTTTTTTCGTTTTTGAGTTATCGTGTCCACAGACGGACGGACGGACAACCGGAAATGGACTAATTAGGTGATTTTATGAACACCTATGACAAAATTTTTTTCCTAGCATCAATATTTTTAAGCGTTACAAACTTGGGACTAAACTTAATATACTATGTATATTTCATATATGCATGGTATAACGAGGTTTTTGTAAGAATTAATTATGTAAGAATAATTATGACGATTTTTGACACATGATAAGGTTTTTTAAGCAACACCTCCCGCCAAAATGCATACGTGCTTAAATGCTTAATTAATGAATAGCCCCTAAGTAGTATACAGGACATTGTTTATCGTGATTTCACGTAAATCAGCACTGAATGCTAAATTAAATTCTATTGGTATCTTAGAATTGTAATTGTACCATTGTTAGCAGTTACTCAATTATAATACTGCGGGATTAGATATATATAAGTTATTACGTTTTGTGCTAGAAATAGAAACATAGTCATTTGAATTTTAAGTTTCAGAATTTTCTGAATTTCTCCTCAAAATTAATTGTAATCATCTTACAAACTTATATAATTTTCCAAGTTTCTTGAACGAGTCCTTGAGCTTTCGTCTACATAAAATTTTTCTCTAAGTGTTATAATAACGTAAAACATTTTCTCTATTCTTGAGAACACTAATTGAGGTACTTTTTGCAAGCAACACTTAAATTACTGAGTTTAATCATTAAAAACTTGAAAATTAATTTTCTCTTCATGGAAATAAAAATTATATACAATTTAAAAAGTATTAAAACATTTTAATAGGTGGTTTTTATTGTACCAAGTGATTTTTAAATTCAATACAAAAATATAATAAATTGCTTGGGGTCGTTTTTTGGCTGATAGGCGGACTGAACTATAATATACTGGGTCAATCGTGAATCTCAGTCTATTATACGGGTTGTATACCATGTATATATGAAATATATCAAGGTATACTAAGTTTAGTCTCAAGTTTGTAACGCTTAAAAATATTGATGCTACGAACAAAATTTTGGTATAGGTGTTCATAAAATTCATTTCCGATTGTCCGTTTGAATGTCCGCCCGTCCGACAACACGTTAACTGAAAAACAAAGAAAGATATCAAGCTGAAATTTTTGTTGTGTGCTCAGGAAAAAAAATTGAGGTTGTGTTCGTAATTGAGCAACCCATTAGAAATAGAACAAAAGTTTAATGTTCAAAATGTTCCTTATAAAAAAATAAACAACTTTTGTTTGAAAATTTTTTTTGTAAATATCACTGTTTACTCGTGAAGGCGCAAATTGTATAGCATGTATTATATGGGAATATCAACTATGTGAGTGTGTCATGTACGTATATGTGGCTCTCTAAGGGTGGCTATCTTTCTTTACTTACATGACGTAAAAAACACACGATTATACTTAATTATTCATTAAATACTAGTTATCTTTTGTCATTCCTACTTAGGACAACTCCTCCATCAGATCTACCTGACTGTTTTTCAGTGCCAAACAGACTCATTTCTAAGCTATCATTCACTTTTAATATCTCTGTAGATATCATTTTAAAAGGTGGCGTATAGAGTGATATTTATAGTAGTAACAAATACAGAATATTATAATCGTAAGTACTGTAGTAAACTTGAAATTTATATTGTTATTGAGAGAGTCATTTTATGCAATTCTTTGAATTGAAATACAAAACCACCCTTGTGTGTAATAATATTGTGTCGTATTCATTCACATATTCAAACATCCATCCCCGTTCAATATGCACGAATTAGTCGCATCAATGAATGGTTTTTAGCCGGGAGTCCTCAATGACAGCTCTGATTTTGATGATTTTTTTTTCAAAATGATTCTTTTTGTATATTATTTAAAATCAGAAACATTTCAGAAGGGGGAAATGATTTGGAGGGACGCCCAGGAGGAGGAGGAGGGATGTTTGGAATTTCGAGAAGATATTGATCTTATACTGTAGGTAAGTATTACAGAAAAAAGGATTTTTCAAAATTCATCCCTTAAAAGGATGAAATAGAGGATGAAAGTTTGTATGAAAATATATATGAACCCCGTCATTTTTGAGTTCACTACTCAACCGATTTTAAATCGATTAAGTAGTGAACTCAAAAATGACGGATTATATATATTTTCATACAAACTTTCATCCCCTATTTCACCCTTTTAGGGAATGAATTTCGGAAAATCCTTTCTCCTGTAACACCTACAGTATAAAATCGATTATTAATTGAGCGTCGAGATATCAGTCGCGACATTGCCTATTCCCTCTCCAGATTATTTCCCCCATCTGAAATGTTTCTGATTTTAAATAATAGACTTTAAAAAGAATCATTTTGAAAAATAAATCATCAAAATCGGAACTGTCATTGAGGACTCCCTAAGAATGGCTATTTTATGTATTCCTTTATCCGACTATATGTATGCATTTTTGTGTTGAGTTTCAGTTACATACATATCCGTTCTATGTATATGGTACCTACCAGACAGACAGACAGACGTACATATTCATTATTATGGGTATAATATTAATATGTATTCCTGGTTTCATTACTAGTTAAATGTGATATGAATTGACATCCTTCGATAGAATAATGTGTTGTCTATACATGCTAGACTTCGTTCGGTTCATTACGAACAATGAATGATTTGATGTAGAGTAATGAGTAAGTGGTGTATTTATTTACGGTTTTAAAGTTTGTAGTATAATTCTGGATTATCTGAAAATTAATTAATTTTGTTTTAAAAATCTGGAGGCCATTTAAAATTTTAAGAAAAATCTCAGAGTTTTACGTAAAACATTTATAAATAAGATGGTAATCCTAAAATTCGCTGTAATAATGTTTCTCTTTTATTATTTATAAAGTCAACTCTAGTGGCTCATTTGAATTAACTCGAGCGCGTAAGATTAAGATATACCCACCATAATTAGGGCTAATATTTGGTGGAGGTACTAAAGAAGGCCCAAGGAATCCCTCATATCTTAATCTTACGCGTTCGAGTTACTACACAAATCCTTTCTTGGGCTCCCTTACTACAGATATGACGATTTTTATACGTTACGGCTATCTATTATTAGTTAATCCGAAAATAATATGAAAAATTAAGTTTTATACTAAAAGCCCCTAATTTGATTTTGTGGATCATAAACCTGTATTACGATTTGAAAATGTTACATCTTCAATAAATATCTAGAAGTAAAAACAATTGTACGTTGACAAATCATGACAAAAATAGAATCAAAAATGAAAATATAATAAAATATTTTATTGATATAAAAAACTTCTTTATAGGAATATAAACAGTCCTGTTTATAAATACATGCCTCATTAATTTTTAGGGAAAGCATGCCAAATAAACTATTGTGTAAAACTATAAAACTATAAATTTTATTTAGTACTAGCAGTTACCTATCTGCTTCGCTGGGTAATTTGAGCTTTAAAGACTATCGCATTATAGACACTTATTTCCTTACCCTCACTTGAAAAAGCTGTTATTTTGACAATACAAACAGGCAATCAATTTTTTTTATTTATGTAGATAATCTAACGCATACAATTTCATATTAACGATTCGGAAGTGCTTTATTTGATTTTCGAAATAAGGTTCCAAAATAGTTCATTTTTGAAAATAACGAAATAATCAATCTTTGGACAAGTATGTATGACGCCCTAAACTATTCTGTGACCGTGAGCTATCAAAAATCATGTACTGTCTTGTAAATAAAATATCCGGAGGCTCAATAGTGAAATTTTTGGAAACCTACGAAGCTTTACAAAAGTTATGGGCCTATGATTTCAAAATTGTTTTCATTATTTTAATTATCTGTTTATTTAGCAAAGACTTAAGAACTAGCTGTGCATAACCTTGAAAAACATTTAATATAAAAAAAATAAGATTTTCTAATTTAAGAAGCAAGCATAAAAAATCAATTTTAGTAATGTTTTGACAGTGTGAGTTCGTATTCAATAGTAGAAAGTAATATTTTCAATCTTTTATCCAAACAAACAAGGGATACAAAAAAAAAATATGACGACAAAAAAGACATCATAAAGTTTATTGTACATGAGGAAAATAAGTTGAGTGAAAAGTGCAGCGACCGTCTCTCTGTCTGCCTGTCCGTTTATTCGACTTTACTATATAGTACCGTCAAAGTGAACATCGTATCAACACATTCACATTATATGTGTAGCTAGCCGTGTCACCAGCTAGAAGTTATAGAAATACACTTGACACTTAGGTTTATGTATACTTCTGTTTACTTTCTTTTGCCTAACTCCGTTGATTTTATATTATGTTGTATATGTAAGTTTATATTCTTCGAATCGCAATCCCACAAATATTTTATTCTGTTACAGTATAGCTAGTCAATGAAAATTTTCCCATGTTTACTGTATTCATTGCATGTAGAACCGTTTTTACCGCTGCACGCGGGAATACTTAACACTTCTATATCGTTTCATTATATCATTAATTTAAGTTTTCACAATATGATATGTTTCATCATTTCTATAATAATGTTATCTGTATTGATAAATCAATATCATTATTTAAAAATACAGGCAATATTATTACATCAATGCTACAAACATTGTGTGAAAACTCAAATCCTTACTAATACATAAAGCTGAAGAGTTCGTTTGTTTGATTGAACGCGCAAATCTTAAGAACTACTGGTTCGAATTGAAAAATCCTTTTGGTGTATTATCTACTAAAGCTATAGACCATATAACATCATGCGCTATCAGTTACTATACAATAACATAGCTCATACATCAGAATAACACATAGGCTATAATTTATAAAAATAGCAGTTACCCACCCGCTTCGCTGAAGGATTTCGGTTTTAAAAGCATAATAATAAGAGCAAAGCGGGCGAATTAGGCTAGTTAATAGTATAATGAAATGAAGTTATAAAGTGTTTCCGGTTTAAATAGCCCGAAATTATATATCCAAATCCTCAATTAAGGCAAAAATTTCATGAAGTTATAGAACCGTTTGAGAGAAGGTATCGAAATAATGTACAATAAACAAAATCATTTTTTAATATTAAAAAAATTATGAACTTAATTTAAAAAATTGAAAAATGCTACTGGTTGCTGATGTTGGGTATTGGACTGAACTGAAATTATAACTTGATTGGTCGAGTTAAAACTGTTAATTGCTCTGTTATAGATACTTAAAATTCTAAATTAATCTTTTATAGAATCTTGCTTAGAAAATTATAGCATTCAATTTAATATTGTGGGTATTAAGTATCAATTTTTGATAATTATCCGGATAAATAAAAAAATCGATAATTATTCGATATTTATTATAAATATTGGATTTTTTTTAACCTTAATTAAATTTTATTTTGAAATTAGACTTTGTTTATTTAGTTTGGAATTAATTTCTTTGAAATTAAATTTTCAATAAATATCAAAATAGGATATTATAGAATTATTTTGTTTCAACTAAAAATTTAATACGATTAAATATTTCACAAAAATGGGTATAATGTTCAATAATAAAATCATTTAATTACCGATTATATAAAATTAAGTTTTTGTATAATTAAATATCGAAGAATTACTAATAGTTTAAATATTAATAATTAATTACAACGAAAGAAATTGGGATGCGGATACGGATTTCCTTTTGTTTTTCAAAATAACTTCTCAAGGTGAATGGATTTAAAATTATTTTCAACTGATGTAGTTCTCTTGAAAGTAAAAGTGTGTATGTGTGGACGTACAGCTTTGAAAATAACCTTTTTGGAGTTTTTCCAAACATTAAACTGATTATAACTCAAAAAACGGTGAGCTTTAGGAAAAATCACAAGGAATCTTTTTGACGTAAAATTTTGACCAAAAAACTTCCTTGGGTAGCTTTATTTGATTCAAAAAATTTACATTTGACTGTTTCTGTGTACGGGAAAGGGGATATACAAAAATTGGACCAACAGGGTTTCTGACAACATCCGGTCCGGAGTATTAATCTATAAGCTTTTCTGAACAAGAAACAATTGACAAAATGCGGTCCTTGGATTTTGCATACTCAACTCTATCTAGCGTCTGCTCTAACATGGTAGTTTATATGAAGCAATGTTGTGAAGTATTTGTATGGGTATCAGTTGAGTTAGTCAGAATAGAGCGCGATACGACGCGATGTAGTTCTTCAATGTATATATGTATTTGTATAGTAAAAGTCCTTATGAATGGGGTTGTCGGTAATCGATTTCTAAAGTCAAGCAAACAACAACTGCCTTTATATTCTACTATCAATAGACGCCGTGTAGTATATACTACCACTATAAAGTTCTCTATAAATATGATTCACGTTTTACACGCTTTTGACGATGATGATGTGTGCATGAGTATTGCTTCGATAACGATAACATATTGTATTTTTATAATATGCTTACCGTAATTTTTTTCAATATCTAATTAGTTTTTGTGTTATTAATTATTCTTTTGATTTAAAGAAATATCAAACGTCACGTTTATTATCTTTTAATTAAAATTTTAAAAATAACCTAAAAACTATTTTTAATCTGAAGCTTTTCTTTATTAATAAACCTTACACATTACTAATGAAATCTTGTACCGGGTGCTACACAGGGCCCGATCTAGCTATTTAGTCGCTTCGGGCAAAAATAATATTTGCCGCCCTTTACACTCATATCATATACAGGACGTCTTTTTTAAGTTGCACCTTTTTAAGGGTACACAAAATTTTAACCATAAGATTATTTGTTTACTAATTTAAAATATAGTTGTTACACTCCCACAATACTCTAACATAATTGTTTCTGTTCAACAATAAAACTAATTAAGTTTGTATTATTATATCTCAACAATCTAGAATTCTATAATTACAAAATTTGTTAATAACACAACCTCTCTTATGATCTCCGTGTTTATTGATCCGAACTATAATTAAGTTTATCTAAAGTTAGAGACGGTCAATCGACTTCAAATTATTATGGTACTAATATAAATAAACAATAATTTAGACTTTTCTGACACTATGACTATAGCGGGAACAGCCCTAAATGCGTTGGAGACTTTGTAAGGGGTGGGGTTAGAATAAATTTTAGTGGTTTCAGATGTATTATGACACAAGTTAACGTATTTGATTCTTCTTTTTTTAGTACTATCGAATTGTTTTATTTTTACTACTTTATACAAATTGAGTACATACCCCTTACTGCAAAATAAATGTTTCTCAAAAAATAAAATTTATATAAAATAGTATGCTCGGTTTATTTTACCTTAGTCATCCTCATTTATCAATCACTTAGTTCATGAACAATTCAAATGAATAATCATTTTTGTATTCGAATAAATTACTTATATATTTTGTAACAACGAAAATATTTTATGGGGTGTTTCAAAACTATTGATTAGAAGAGACTTTAATATAATTCCGTGAAATTTTTTCTTAATTTCTAATGAATATGATTTTCTTTTTCAGAGGCCTTATTACAAAGTCGGCCTTTACCTCATATCCCAGATTTACCAGATACAGAACCACCAAGCATATCATCTGGAGTTGGTACGGTATCTACTTTGGCAGCTCAAGGTACTGGTGCGACATCAAGTTCAGGATCAGGTCCAACACCAGGGACACCTCTTCCACTTGAATCAGCAAATAGATGGACGTCAAAAGAAAATTTGTTAGCTCAAGAAGAAGATGATCCACAATTATTTGTAGCTCTCTATGATTTTCAAGCTGGTGGTGAAAATCAACTTAGTCTTAAAAAAGGTATTTGTTTTGAATTAATTTCGTTATGCATTCGAATTTGGATAAGTTGAGTGAAAAAAGTACTTCTTATCTCACGGGCGTAAATAAAAACAGACACAATTCTATTTACAAGTACTTCCTCTTTAAGTGAGAGACACCTCTCTTGAACTTGCATTAATGAAAAACTTGGCAAAACTTCCATAAGCAAGAAAAAAAAGTAAAACACCATAAATAATAAAAATTTTTCGATATCTCGAACTCTCTCTTAACCAGATTCGATTGTTTTTAATTTGCGATTGTATATATTAAACCGTTTTTACCAAATTTAGGTGAACAAGTTCGAATATTAAGTTATAACAAAAGTGGTGAGTGGTGTGAAGCACATTCAGCATCCGGTCAAGTTGGATGGGTACCATCAAATTATGTAACCCCTGTAAATTCTTTAGAGAAACATTCCTGGTATCATGGGCCTATCAGTCGTAATGCTGCCGAATACTTGCTAAGCAGTGGCATAAATGGAAGCTTCTTGGTACGTGAATCAGAAAGTAGTCCTGGTCAGCGTAGTATTTCATTACGTTACGAAGGTCGAGTTTATCATTATCGAATAAATGAGGACAATGAAGGAAAAGTGTATGTTACTGCTGAAAGTAAATTTAACACTTTAGCTGAGTTAGTACACCATCATTCAATGCTTTCTGATGGACTTATTACACAACTGTTATACCCTGCACCAAAGCATAATAAACCGACAGTATTTCCACTTAGTCCTGAACCGGATGAATGGGAAATAAATCGAACTGATATTGTTATGAAACATAAATTGGGTGGTGGACAATATGGGGATGTTTATGAAGCTGTTTGGAAACGATATAACATGACGGTTGCTGTAAAAACGCTTAAAGAAGATACAATGGCTTTAAAAGATTTCCTAGAAGAAGCTGCAATTATGAAAGAAATGAAACACCATAATTTAGTTCAACTGTTAGGAGTTTGCACCAGAGAACCACCGTTTTATATTATTACTGAATTTATGTCTAAGGGAAATTTACTAGATTATTTAAGAAATGGCAATAAAGATCAAATAAATGCTGTTGTTTTAATGTATATAGCAACTCAAATAGCAAGCGGAATGAGTTATTTGGAAAGTCGATGCTTTATTCATAGGGATTTAGCTGCAAGGAATTGTTTAGTTGGAGAAAATCATTTAGTAAAAGTAGCTGATTTTGGTTTAGCTAGACTTATGAGAGACGATACATATACTGCACATGCTGGAGCTAAATTCCCCATCAAATGGACAGCTCCTGAAGGATTAGCTTATAACAAATTTTCAACGAAATCTGATGTTTGGGCTTTTGGGATACTTTTATGGGAAATTGCAACGTACGGCATGTCACCATATCCAGGTGTTGATTTGACGGATGTTTATCACATGTTAGAAAAAGGATACCGCATGGAAATACCACCAGGATGTCCACCAAAAATATATGAATTAATGCGACAATGTTGGCAGTGGGCCCCACATGAAAGACCAACTTTTAAAGATATTCACCATGCCTTGGAAAATATGTTTCAAGAGTCCAGTATTACGGAAGGTTTGCAACATACTTGCAATACGCATTTTATTTAACCTAATAAGTACTAACCTAATAATCTTAATTTTGTAGAAGTAGAAAAACAACTTCAAAGCGGTGACAGTGGTGTTGTTTGTGGTACACCACAATTATCATATAAAAAAGCGCACTCGGGTAGTGCCAGTAACATACACAATATACAAACAACACATCAAGATCAAAGTGAAAATCATTCAGTGATTGGAAAACTCAGTACTTTTACAGGAGCACCAATAGCATCAGGAAAAGCCAGTTTAGTTCAAATGCGGAGGCCAACAAATAAAAGAGGCAAACAAGCTCCGGCTCCACCTAAAAGAACTAGGTATCATATAATTTTAAGAATACTAACATATCGATTGTTTTCCGAAAATTTGTTTTAAATTGTGTAATATTTAATAATAGGATATTTGCTTTTGTATTAGTAAAATTAGTAAAAGCAAAATTAGCTAACGTTTGCAATTTTAATTTAACGTTTGCAATTTGTAAGCAAAAACTTACCTCAAATTGGAGAATTTAATAAATCGATTCATTACTTTGGCTATATATATTATTTTTAAACTAATCAAATAGATGTCTAAAAACACTTTTTTTCGTTTCCTGCATGAAATATTTAAATAATCAACTATGTTAGAAAATGTTTCTCTTGTTTTAAAATAAAAATAATATTAGTTTATTACAATTATTTTTAATTGTTTACAGTTTGCTTTCATCGTGTAGTTCATTTCGAGATAGTTCTTACGTTGCTGATGAAACAAATCAGCAAGAAGTCACTCTTGAAGATGGTACTGATATTAATGGTAAATTAAAAATTTATCATTTGCATTTTTTCAATGATATTTTATAAAATTTGTTATTTTAAAGGTTTGACAAGAGATTTACAAGGCCTTACAGCTAGTACAAAAGGAGATAGTGAAAGTGATATACAAGATCAAACGCCCGATACTGATGATTCTGGTGCACATTCATATCCTGAAGCAAGTACTGGTACTTTTATGACTGGAACATCTGCACCAGCTGGTTCTTCATTTAAACGTGCGCCTATTATGGGTAATCGAGGATTAGAACAGCGAGGAAAGAAATCAAGAACGTATCCACCGAAGGAGACTGCTAATACTCAAAAGGTTAAACAAATTTTAAAATAAACCATTTTATTATTTTATTGAGAGTTCTCTTTAATAGGTTGTACAAGTCGCAGCTTTAGAAGTTCAAAATGTTAAGCGTGCCATCAACAGATATGGAACTCTTCCAAAAGGTGCCAGAATTGGGGCATATTTAGAGTCCTTACGTCAAAGTGGTTTATCGACAAACCAAGAAAATGTTCCTACAACTTCAGTTACATGTCCTGAACAACCTACTGACTCAACGGTTAGATCTTTATCACCTCGTACAAACATCCGAACACAACCACAAATGATACGAAGCAATTCATCGAGTGGTGCTACACCGTTCCATCATTTAAATCAACCGCCATCATCACCTACCGCTGTGAAACTACATAGACCCCGTACTGGTATTTCGAGAAATAACAGTGCGGATGTGGGTCTACGTACTTTTATCTCTATGAATAATTCTTCATTTCGTAGTGGAGGTAGCCCTTCTCGAGCTGCTCAACCTTCATTAGCCGATTTAGAATTCCCGCCCCCACCGACTGATTTACCACCGCCTCCTGAAGAATTTGATAATTTAAATGATCCTATAGAACCCCCACCTACACTTTCAACTTTTAAACGACCAAATATTATAAAGACTAATAGCGATGTGAATAACACAGAACCATCCGTTGAAGAAGCTAGTTCAAGGTTTGGTATAAGTTTACGACATCGCGAAACATCAACAGAAACATCAAAAGAACGAACACCTAACACACCGGATCCTGTAGATTCTAGTCCCGCGAGTGATGCACCAGCTGTTGGAAGTCCCAGTCCTTTTGAACCATTACCTTCACCGCCGCCAACACCCGAATCTGATAAAGTTAAAAATGATATATCACCACTGTCTTCACAAAATGAAGATGATAAATCGCTATCAAAAGTCTTAAAGAGTACGGTACCTGGTGCAAAAGATATATTTGAATCAAAACTATTAGCAGAAATCAAAGAAAAATCGAATCAAAAACAAAAAGAAATCTCAACCAAAGAAAATGAAACAGTAGAAAACAACGATCCTAATAAAAATGAAGTGAAATCAACACTTCGAAAGACTTCCCAATCATCTTTACCACCAAAACCAGACACTAGTAATAACACATTTAAATCACAATTAAAAAAGGTAGATACTTCGAAACGTCCTCCTGTAACAGTAAAAGATGAATCCAATTCACAAACAGGTTTAATAATTGACTTTAAATCACGTTTACGAAAAGTGGATAGTGGTGGAAGTGATAAACGGCCAGAAAATGAAGATGACGAACAATCACAAGATGTGAGTGGCGATTCAGAAGGTACAAATCATTCCGGTGATACAAATACAAAACGAGAAAGTACCGCCAGTATTAATAGCAACGATAGTGGCTTGAAAGCGGATGAGAACGATGATAAACGAAGAAGTACCGGTAGTATTAGTAGTTTGAAAAAAATGTGGGAATCAAAAGAAACAAATGAAAATATTTCTGCATCTCAATTAAGTCCTAAATTAGCTGTGAAAAGCAATAATAAACAAAAAGATGATAATTCTGAAGAATCGCCTCCAAATCAAAACGATAATCAAATATCGGAGGAAACATCTGAAGAAAATTTAATGACAAAAAGTTTAACTGTAATAAAAACAAATGAACGACGTGTATGGCCACCGAATGCAGATGAAAAACCTATCGTACCCGTAAAACCATTAGTAAAAGCTGTTAAACCTGTATTAGGTGCTGGTAATCGATTAGGGCCAGCTATTTATGCAACACCAATTGCAATGAAACCACCAGTCTCAATAAAACCCACAGTAATTGACAATAATAAAACACCCAACGATGATGATGTGAACAAACAATCTCATGAGAAAACAAGTCGCGATAATATACTAGAAATATCACAAGCATTAGAAACAAGTTTATCATCAATAAAAGTTAGTTCGACTGTCACAACGTCAACATGGCTACAACTATCTGATAAATTAGGTTTGTTACATACATCGTGTGTTGGATATGCGGATACAATGGTTCCCGCTCACTTAAAATTTCATTTTAGAGAATTATTAAGTCGTTTAGAAAATGAAGCATTACAATTACGTTCAGCTGGTAGTCGAAACGTTACTGATAATACACGATTATTGGCTGATGTTACAAACACGATTAAAGATGTTGTGAATGCTGTTCTCAGATAGATTTTTAATATTGTATGTATGTATAATGTTGTGTAGTCGAGTTTTTTGTTTTTGGACCTTTTTTTATTTAAATATCAGTGAACACATACAAAATATTTTTCCTTTTTGCTATTATATATTATATAACCTTTTTATACCTAGCGGATAAGTTTAAAGAAAACATACCAATCAAAAAATACAATTTGTCTTTAAAAAACAAAAAAAAAAGAAAACATTTATCGTATACATAATTTTTCGTATATTATATATTCTTCGAATTTTTCTCACTTTTTTTGTTGTTTATGATATTAATATATATATTATGGGGATTACAGTACTTAGGCAACAACAAATATCTTTAAAGTCAGAGAAAACGGCTTTTTTTAAGAAAACCGTATTTATTTATTATTTTATTTAACTTAATTATTGTTTCTTAAATTTCATTCACCAGGACAGTTTTTAAAAAATTTTACTATCGTCTGGAGTTAACTGAAATTTTGGTGGAAGCTTTTATATCTAAAAGAGTAGCATTATGTGTCCACCGAATCCTTATTTTAAATTTGTTATTAAGGAATTATTAGATCAATGAAGTGAACTGTATATAATAAAGCTATTTTGGTATTAGAAGCAAATCCTAGAAGGGTAGAATCGTAGGTAGAAAGTAAAATTTTTAAGACAAAATCATTAAAATAAAACTTTAAAATAAAACCATTAAGACAAAATCTTGAAAATTAAATTAAATTTTGAAATCCTATTGGTCGTTATAATATGAGAGAAGAGAAATGAAAGCATAATGAAAATCATAATTTTTTACATACTTAACCACCAATTTGAAAATTTACGGCTTCTCCATCTGAATTTTATGTATTGGGAAATTGAAATTCGCCAAAAATAACCAAAATTTATGTTGTGGATACAACATCAAACTTCACAATCTTTTCAGAAATAAAAGTTTGACTCATGCAGTGCCCATAGCTAAAAACATGCTAGAGAAATTTACTTTCTTTTTATTATAAGCAATTTTAATACAGATATGATATGCAAACTACATAATAAACAAAATTAAATCTTAATATTATTTCTCTAGTCTATTTTTTCGTAAGCGGTTCATTTTTAGGCCAACACGATAAGCTTTAAGATGAGGGGTAAATCATAGGAATTGATAAAGGAATAAGAAAGATCTCGCAATGTGACAGAAAAACAGGCTAGAAAAATAATATATAACATGCTTTGCGTTTTAACGTTATTTATTCAGACCGATACAACGCTATAGATCTTTTTTACATTAGTCCTTCAGGGAGAAGATTGCCCGTAAAGTTGCCAGTTAATAACTTTACTATAGAAATAGATAGCAATTTAGTGTAAAAGAAGAACAGGTAGGGCACATAATTTTAATCTCCTTTTACATGCTTAAACACCAACAAAAAAATTTAACGTTATGAATGAACTCTCTTTTGAACCTGGTTGAATATTTAATGCAATTTTTAGTGAACAAAGATTCTAAAACATTAAATAACAAAATTTATTTGTTTAACTAATTTTTCTATAAAGATCTGTTTCAAATTATTATTTGTGATAAAACATAAAAGTAGTCATTTCAAACTATTCTAAATAAAAAAAAATCTGAATTCACATTACATATGGGTTTTAATAATGGGTGACAAAATGTATAAAGTAAAATTCTTATTTTCTATACAACTGTGATATGTGTAGAAGGTTATATTTTTTTTGTTTTTAAATAAAATGCTCAATATAAAATTAAAAAAAAAAAAAACAACTGTAATAATCTGTATGGTATAATTCCTCTAAATATTAATTAGAAAATCATCTTCAAACATCATCAACAATAGAATATCATGTTACAACGCAATTTTTGTATCATTTAGTATTTGTTTTTAGAAATATGCCTAAAAATAATAAGGTAGTTCATTTGTTTTTAAACATTTTGCTTAGCGTTTATACTAAATTTTTATTTAAATTGTTTAATCCTAGAAGAGAGACAGCTATTAAACGCTACATTTTAAATTGTTTTTCTATTATTTATGTGTATTTGTCGTAATTTAAATTAAGACAATGCATTTTACTAACTTTTATCCTTTTATTCATCCAATTGATTGTGTAATCACATCTATACGGCAGGTTAACATAAATTTAATCTTTTTAGTGCGGATTCTTGACCCATATCATACGGTAGTTTGGCAAAGATCCCCATTAAGCTATAAAAAAAAAAAATCTGTCAAAAATAAAAGATTTTTTATCAAAATCACAGAAATTTATCACTCGACTTTTTATCCATTATCCAATTTTCACCAAACTAACAAAAAATGATAATAATTTTGTTAGTTTCACTAAAAAGGGTACAGATGAATAGTCCGATAAATTCATTATTCACAAATTTTGTAGAAAAGCCTTTGGCCCAATTAATGGGAAAACAATGGGCTGTGCTATGATTATTTCTAGTCGACCCGTGCGTAATTCTGCAGTAATTATCAAATTTAAAAGTAGCGTTACATTTTTAGACCGTGTGTCTATTTTTCATCATTAGCCGCCACGATAAGCTTCATAATCATGGAACATGATAAATGAATAAGGAAGATTTCGTGTACCGGCAGAAAAGATTATTAATAAAAAAATTATATTATATTTGAAAAACTTTTTGTCTAACTAGTTTAGTACTTAGTATTTTACACGCTAAAAATAGCTACCTAAGCAGGCAAGTATCAGTAGATATTCCAAATTAAAAACTGGAAGTCTCCATAATACCCCTCCCCCTTCACCATTCCTCTATGATACCAAAATTATATATTTTTTCGACTGGTAATATTAACCTTTCATTCTAAAATTTACACACTATTTCCTAGAATAAATAATATTTTAAGATTATATGACTGCTTAAAGACAATTGAAATTGCCAAAATAATCTTATTTTATCGTCAATTGTTTGTATATATTTTTTAGATAGGGAATAAATTTTTCCTAAAATCTAAAAAAATGTTATTTTTTATCCTAAGGAATAATGTCGACACTTCTAGGATTAAAACATTTTAATATAAATTCTAAACTGTATACGGGGAAAACGATAAAAATGTTATCGTGTATTTTAACAATGAAATTTTGTTTTTTTACTCGTTTTTACCAAATTTAGAAAATTGGGAACATTATGAATTTCCTGCTCAAATAATGTGACATTTGTAAAACGTATTTATGTGTATATATCAGTTTTTGAAGTAATTAAATACAAATTAGTTTTTATCTGTATATTGTGCCATTGCCACATTTTAAAATTGGTTTTTAATGAATTATTTTAAACTAGCATAATATATTATTTGCAGGAATTCTGTCATATAGGATAAGATTATGTTTTTAAAAAGGATTGACAAGCGAAATATTTTATTTGAAATGAAATGGATTAAATTTGGTGAGTGAAAAAAATTCATAACAATTACTTTAAATTTTTACGTAAAAATACACAAACATTTTAATTATTTCATCCTCTGTATTGAGCGATTATTTAAATTGGTACAACTAATATATCAGTTAACATTTCGAGAGAAATTTTATTAAAAGCGTACAGCTGGGGAAATAATGAATAATGAGTATTATGGATGGTCCCACTAGGAATTGATCTGAACAATATTGTTTGCATATTGTTTAGATCATATATTTGCTGATCACTATGTTTGCTGGAGAACTTATCCGGTTTTGGAAAGAGTTTTAATTTCTATGTCTTGGGTGTTTTTGTACTCTCATACAGTTCTTAACCACAACTACCGAGGTCCAACAACACGTACCTTGTAGATTTCAATTTAATGCCTTTATATCGTTTTGTGTCTTTCCTTGGAATTAACAACAAGATTTTATATTTTAATATTGATCCTAGGAACTTTTCGGCATTTTTTCATTTTATTTCTACACCATCTGATTTATGTAATGGTAATGCGTTTACGACCACAATGAGCATAACCGCGGAGTGTAAAAGGGGGGTTTAGTGAAGGAGTGAAAAATGAAATTTGTAATTCTTCTGTTTATATTAGTAAATTGAAAATTTTTATAAGAATTAAAATTATGAAAGATAATTTTGACTTCAATTCTTTTACATTTTTATCATTTCTCATTTAACCTAGAGTTATAGAAATGTTTGTGACTTAAATGTAATTTTTTCCTCTTCTCTATATAAACCTTTTCATTTTAAAAAGTGATTACTTTTTGTTTCGGACAGTTTGTTAAATAACTAATGTGATCAAAAGAATAACATATATCTTTTTCCAACTTATTACTGTCTGTCCGAAACTTCGAAACAATCATGAATCGTAATTGAAATGAAAAGGTTTATTAGAAAAATCGTTACCTTGAAAGCCAGTGAAGATTTATCGTACGATATTATACTGATATTTTTAAACGCGTCATGTTATGACATTTTTTTTTTATCTCTGAAAATTCAGGCTGATAATGCTCGTCGAATTTTTTTGTATATAAGCCTTGGTTTCTTTACTTTTTCTTAATTTTTCACACCACAAGTCATTATAAATATCTATGTAGAAATTGCTCTTGATATTAGGTCTATTTTGTTTCTGCGAAATACTATATTTTTATTCATAACACCCAATATGTACGTTATTTAATATAAATCTCGATATAATGGCTATACTAATTTAAATGAAACACCCTGTATAAATAATATATAATACATACATTTAAAAGTAGTTCAAATCGGGATTGTGTACTAGTCTTATGTATTTTGTATGAAAGTAATGTGTGAAATTTTTTTTTTTTATAAAGTATAAATACAAATATATTTATCATTAATGTTAATCATAATTAATTATAGTAAAATTAATTTTATATGATCCAAAGATATTGAAATGACTAAAAAAAAACTATGATGTGAAAGCATTTTTTTATTTATTCATCACATCAAAAAGTAGACATCGTTTTTTTTTTTTAAATAAAATAAGGTGTAAAAATTATTTTGAAAGAAATTATTTTAAATTTCATCGAAATCGATATACGCATTTTATAAAAATTGTTTTCTGGTATTATTTATGCTTTGTCATAATATAATGCTTTATTCAAAAACAATGTATTAAAGTTCCAAAAATTATATTGAACGAGCTTTTATTTTAATGTAATGTAAGATTTTTTTAAAATATCATTTCAAATTTACATATGTATATAAATAATATTTTATATGAAATGTAATTTTTTTAATCATAAATCAGTGAATAAACATAATTTCAATAAATATTTATTACATCGATATAATGTATATGAATTTCTTAGAATGTGTTTTACTCAATAAAAACAAAATTTTTATTCGAAAATTACTATATTCTTATTTATTTAGACAAGACAAATATTCAAAATTATCATTTGATATCTAAATAGCGAGGAACAACTCGTGATCTCTACTAGGTAGCCATTAAAATTGGTTAAAATGAGAGATGAGGTTAAAGCTAAAGAAAATGTAAATCTTAACCAATTATTTAATTTTGACATAAGAAATTTTCTTATCCTGAGGAATTATTCGGTGAATTTTTTGGACTCTTATTCATCAAAGATTGCCAATCTCATTAATGCACAGATCAAATATTTTATTACGCGATCTTGTGAAATTGAAAGTAAACTCTTGCAACCGATTTGTTAAATTAAATATAAACGGGCGGCTTGTTAAAATAAATATCAAATTTTTGCCCTTTGTTATGGCGCGTAGATCTATTATATTACCAAACATGCGATTTTTTTCGATTTACACACTTCCAAAAGAGCATTTCGCCAAGTAACTATGAAAAAGTATGAATTCACAAATAACAAATACTTTATGAGGCAATATGTAAATTTTTTAATGGCATGTTTTTACTTTTACGCCACAGCGATAGTTTCAAGCAATCTTTAAAGCTAAGAATTGTTAAAAATTTAATTTAATTCAATGATTTTAGATTATTAAGGTTTTGTACCACTGCAATTCAATTTTCATTGAAATAAGTTTGATGATAAATGTTTCAGTTGGCTTACGCGGCCCTTATATTAAACAGTTCTTTTTATTTATTACACAATCGATGTGATGATCGAGAACACTTGATTTGAAATCGGAAACGCCATTATAAAAAAATCGATATTTTAGTATGAAGTCGATATTGGCTCTCTCCTTTGTAAAATTAAACATAATCTTAGAAGTGCAAAGCTCTTCATTTAAACTACGTTTAATTGTACCGATTTTGGTGACTAATTTGCATACTGTGAAAAAATAAGACAAATTTCCAAGTCGTCCAAATTCGTTAAACCATAAACTGTAGAATTTCAGAACATATAGCAGTGGTATAAACAGATGAATAAGGCAGCTTAAGGATTTCTATTGCCTTTCTTGTGCGAACGAATCAGGGAGTTTCAATATGACAAGAGAGCATTATTTTTAAAATATTCAGTATTAATTCTTGCATTTACTAATATTTTAAAGTGTCACTGATTTTTGATTAAAAAATAAACGATTTTAATGACAAGTGACCATACGATCAGATGTATCTTTTATATGTCTATTTTATTTTTATAGTACATTATTTTAATCCAAAAACAACGACAAGAACCGATTTTTAAGTATATACAAAATATCATCAACACTATGATTTAAATATTATGATTATAAGTCATAGTATGTTCCATATAAAATGTTTCTAATTTGAAAGTCCATACGCTGTATTTAAAAAAATATTCATTATCACATTTTTAAGATTAAAAAACAAACAAAAAATTATAAATATCCAATCTATATTCTTATATTTCTTTTGTATTTTAAAACAAAATGAATAGCTAGCAATCAACGCTTGGGATGAAATTAGCTCCAATAATAAAAAATATTTATATATAATAATTATGTACTTGGAAGAAGTAAATGTTTTTCTCTTTTATATATTTATGTATATTATGAAACAAATTATGAAACTCTTTAATTAGATATTTTTGTAAAATCACTTCTCATTAAATTAATTTCATCGTAGTCAAGAATATATACAATGAGTTTTGAATCATCAATTTTTTGTTTAGACCTGATAGATCGGGTAATTTTAAAGAAAAAAATTAATTGACAGTCTATTTTTGAATATTTGAAATAAAGATAGTTTCGAATGCGAGATGCCTAATGTTCGTATCTGGTATTAAGGAAAATTTATATTGCATTGTTATTCTTTATAAAATAACAAAAAGCTTTCTTCGTTTGTTCTTTTATAAAAAAAAAATGTTCCAGTAGATTTTTACTTCTACTTCTTACCAGAAAAAGCTCAGCTATGAACATGAGCTATCATTTAGTCCCTTAAATTATGTTATACCTACGATCACATAAAAGGGCAGACTATTCTGCCATACAATTTTTTTTTATTAAAATCGCCTGATCTGTAATTGATTTTCCACAGGTACGGTGATGCAAAATCATCCTTCTCATAACATGTCTTCGAGTTAACATAGTAATTCGAACGCTTTTAGTTGTTGAAACAAATTATGTAACATAATCGATCTACAAAATGTTCAACAGATATAGGTAATTGAGTATCAGATTTTGATTTAACTCAATTCTATTACCACTCATGTATTATAAATATTATTTAATGGCAAATTAGGTATAAAAAAATTCTTTTCTTAGTTATTTATAAAAAAAAAAATAAATGTTCTTTTTATAATTATAAAAACTGTATTTAAATTTAAAAAATAAATTATTTACACTCGAAGTTTCTATAAAATATGAGTATAAATTATGTTTTAATAATTAATAAATCTTTTTTTAGTATATTTGTTTGATACTCTTATGGTACATTAATATCACAATCAACGAACTATTACAGTTATATTCTACATTAAAATCGCAAAACGCGATGTAAAGATGATTCAAATTTTGCATCTTTGCAAATTTTACAAAGCTACCAGCAAATTTTCATCTCTGTATCTTTTATATTTTTGAAGAAAATGAATAAGTTTTGTCCTAATTTGTTCCTTCACAAGAAAACAACGATGTTTGCGAAAAATTGTTTCAAACAAAAGTTGTTTATTTTTTTATAAGGGACATTTTTTAAATTTAAACTTTTGATCTATCTCTAACGGTTTAACATAGAAAAATTCAAAATTTTAACATTTCTGAAAACCATGTAAATTTTTCAAGTACCATACCTCAAAAACTTCAGACATATGGAGCTGTGGGTTAGCTTCATTTATTTCAAATTTAATATACTTTCAAAATGATAGTAACCTTCAATAACAAAGTTTGTAAAAACTAATTAATTTTGATAAAGTATACATTCTTTATTCAAATCATTTATTTTTTTGCTTTTTTTTTTGTGTAAATATACATTTTTCCTGCAATTTTCAGGGTTTATAGAAATAACAATATTATATAATATTTATATTTAACAAAAGTAAATTATCTCATTATTCAAGTTTCTTTTCCTTTTTCGGGCTTAAATCAATTTTCTGTAATTATTTATGGTTTTGAAGTAGTCCATGAAGAATCCTTGTGTTGAGATGATTGATTGTCATCAATTCTTGCAGGTAAAGGTCTGAAAATTAATATTTTTATTTCAATTTCAATTGTAATGTAGATACCCTTCCTTAATGTAGAATAAAAAACATGCAATCGATTTTAAAAAGAATTTCCAAATGAAATTGGTTTATAAAATATGTATTCCATACACTAGAAATGAGTGTATTAGATATTCTACAAGTGTTTTTCAGATATTAGTGCGCTCGTTTAACCACACCTGCAATAGAATTTTTTTTGTAAATCAAAATAAATAATTTCTTTTGTAGGTATTATTTTAAGCAAAGGTTCTTACAGCAAAATTAATTTGACTATATTTATCTTTGTCATAGAATAACTTTGTTACCTTGTGAATCGAGACGCACTTTTATTTCGATTTTGAAAAACTTATTTATGTGCAAATGGTCTCTAAGACCAATCACAATAACCTTTAATACTACCTACTCTTAGATTTTAAATTTAAGCATTGTACCAACAAAAATTTGAATTTTAAGACTTGAAATATTGTGAAACATTATGGAAAATGTTTTGGAAAGAGCAAGTAAAATATGGTCAACACTTGTAAGGTGTGAAATTTTAAGTTAAGCTCTAAATATAATATTTAAGTAAAACTTACGCTATTCCAATAGGTTTTGGTGACTGAACATCTCGAACTTTTCGCACTTTTTCAGTAGTAGTTTGAAGAAGAAGAGAAGGGACCTTTTGCGTCGTTGTAGTAGCTTCACGTGTTTTTCTGCTTTTTTCGGTAGTTCCACCTTGATTTGTTGCAGGTGGATTTTGATGATGGTCGTCATGGGATGGTGTATTTCGAGCCGGCCGTTTTTTAGTTTCGGGTTGCTCGTCCTTCAAATTTTCAATACGTCTCTCATCCTCATCCGAATCTGATTCATCTGAACGTTTATTTCGTTTTTCTGTTGTGGTTTCTTGTGGTTTCCCTGTATTTTCTTTGTTTTCCAATTGTGGTATACGTACACGAGATGGCTCTTGTTGTTCTACATCTCTAACTGGACGTCTTTCAGGTGCTGGTGGTGCTGGGGGTGGAGGTGGATGAGGTGCTCCAGGCACTGGAAGTTTATCATCGTGTTCAGGTTGAGAAGGATTAGGTTGATCTGCCTTAGGAAGCCCTGTTGTAGAATCTTCAGGTTTCAATGGAACTGCTATCGAAGACCACACAAATAGGGTGAACAAAAGTGCTAACGATACCTTAAAAAATACAGAAATATTATTAGTATAGAAATAAATATAACAATACACCACTAATATTTCACTCACTTTACTGGTCATTGTTGTGGATGCAACTTGAGTATTTTTGAATATACTTAAATAAATCGAAAATATTCGTATTTATATACAAAGTATTTGAAAAAAGCCATGTGATAATAGGTGATAATTGGAACCGATTGTATTTTTTGCAAGCGTATATTGAATACTGGTACTGGATTGATAAACGTAATCGAATT